>NW_004949141.1:1975102-1977923 GCF_000317375.1 Microtus ochrogaster
CAGATGGTTGTGAGCCACCATGTGGTTGCTGGGAATTGAACTCAGGACCTCTGGAAGAGCAGTCAGTGCTCTTAACCTCTGAGCCATCTCTCCAGACCCTAATACCACTTCTCTTGGTTCATTTGCTCTAGTTCCCTTCTCCGAACTTGAGTACAGCCATGTGGGCCCCAATAATTAGAGATTATCTGATTTGAACTCAAATTCCCATGAAGCAGCCAGTGGACACTGTCTTATCACACTCTTGTTCAAGAATGGAGCGAGCGCACAGCGAAATGTACAAGCCAGAGGCACTTTATTATCAATTCAGAATTAACAACCCTCAAGGGGACAGAGCTACTTAAACCCGATTGCTACATCAGACTAAACAGGGTTGAGTGCTCATAGCTGGAGGATAGCCAAGACCTGCTGAGCTGTGGCAACACAACTCTCTCTCGGGAAGCCTTACAGCTCAAGAGCTCCCAAAGGACTCTGAGGTGCCAACCAAGAGCAATCCTGCCCGCAGCAAGTCCACAAGTTACCCACGGGGGCGGCAGGAGCAGGGGGCTAGAAAAGGAGGCGGGAAAGAATTCCCTTCTGCAGGTCAGCTGAGTGAGGAGTCTTGGAGGCAGAGGCAGGAATGAGCTCCCCAGCCTGAAGCTACTGGCAAAGTCTTGGAGACTGGCTTGAGGGAGCTTCCTGCCTGGGAAGAAGCCTCAGAAGAGTCTGTCCCCAGTGAGTCACTGCTGAGTGAGTCAGCATGGAGCTGGATTCTGATGTCTTCAGGCTTCTTTGCTGAAGAGAACAGGAGCATGTCAAACCAGGCTCCTGTGCCCTGAGATTTGCTCTTCCCCCATTAGCAGCTCCGTCTCTGCAGTCCTAGAATGTTGGAATTTAGGAAGGTGTCGGTGTGTCAGCTGAGCTCTGATTGGCTCATTGTGGGTATACAGATAAGGTGAAGAAATTGAACCAATCAGAGAAGAGCTATCAATCGTTGTCAGGGAAAGGAAAGAACCCTGAACCTACCAAAAGCTGCTGTAAATTCACATAGGTTCACCAGTCTCTGCAGAGGTAGGGAAACTTGTAGGAATGCCTTTGGTCTGGCTTTATCATGTGGTCTATTGGGCTTTATCTTACCACAGAGACACTTGCTCAACCATGTTCATTGCTGATCTATTCTTAATAGCCAGAAATGGGAAACAACCTAGATGTTCCTCAACAGAAAAATGGATGAAGAAAATGTGGTACATTTACACAATGTAGTATTAGTTAGCTGTACCCCCCCAAAAAAAGTCATTAGGAATTCATAGGCAAATGGATGGAACTAGAAAGAAAATCATACAGCGTGAGGTAACCCAGATGGATTAAAGACAAATGTGGTATGTACTCCTTTATTTATGGATATTAGCTATTAAGTCAATGATAACCAAGCTACAATTCACAGAATCACAGAGGGTAGATACAGAGTAAAGGGACCAGAGGGTACAGACAGATCTCCTTAGGAAACGGAAATAGGAAAGTAGATATGGATGGATGGGGAAGAGGGGCTGGAGGGGGGGAAGATCAAGTGGGGGAGAGAGGGGAAGAAAGAAATGAGGGTGAGAATACAGGGAGAAACAACTGAAATCAAGAGCCATTTGAGGGTAGTATGGAAACCAAATAGCGTAGAAGCTTCCTGAAATATATACATGTATGAAGGTGATCTAAATGAAATTGCCAAATAATGGGCAAGACAGAGTCCCAGGTGGGCATCTTATCACCAAATGAAGCTTCCAGAACCAGAACTGGGTTACATCTAACTGAGTTGTTGGCCAAAGGGGTCCCATGGGAATTACCAAACAACTCAGCCTGTTGCCAAGACTATAGGCTGCTCTCCATAAGCTGATAGTATGGGTCATTGCTGAAGACAGCGCCTTTGCAGCTGATTGAACACGAAGAAGTTGGGCTGGTGCTGCCACAGAGCCTTCACCCCTATGTTCCACTGTCTTTGGTACAGGAAGGCACTCTGAGGATTCTTGCTGCTGCTGTCCTAGGAATCAAGGGCTCACTTTTCTGAGGGGGCAGTGGAAGTGGAGGTATCACTAAAACCCCGGGACCTCTTGTTGTGTGGCCCCGACTCCTGTCTCCTGTGGAGGGACTTTCTTTTCTGGATTTTCCTTACCACTCTTCACACTAGGCAAGGCTTTGCCCAGTAGGCATCTGTCTGATTTGTGCAGTCTTCATGACGTTGAGTGACATGTGCGGACAGGTGGGGGAGGGAGAAACATTCCTGGCTGGGGGAATTAGGGCAGGAAGTGGTACCTGAATTCAGTGCTGGGTGATCTCTAAGCTTTAGACACTGAAAGTGGAGGCCTCGGCAGGCTGAGGAGGACCTGAACATCAAACATACTTACACCAGAACAACCAAGGGACCAAGAAGCTCAGGGTTTAGAGAGAACTGCCTGCGTAGGTCGCATCCTTACACATGGACCTGCAGGTCACTTCCTGGGCTGGTGGTCTTAGAGTCTCTCTTAGAATGATCTAACACCCCTGACGTCTGGGTTGCAGAGTGTTGCTAACACGGTGCTAGAGACTGAACCAGAGCTGGGTCTGTGGAGTTCCTAGACTCTAGGAGGCATTTTCCTGAAACTTTCTCTGTCCTTGCAGCAGGATCCAGGGGGGACCTGGGCCTTGCTACTCTGTTGTGCTGTTCTCTGCCTTCTGTTTGAGGGTTAGGGTGAGCTCATATCTCTGGTTTAGTCTGTACTTCCAGGAAGGCAGCTAGTGGGTAGATTGCTCCCACTGGTGAGTGTAGTTCTCTTGTGGAATTGCATGAGTTGGGGTTACCCCAGGTTCCAGGCTCTGG
>NW_004949141.1:1978634-1980893 GCF_000317375.1 Microtus ochrogaster
CACACACACACACGTGTGCATTTGTTTGCCTACTTTGATCAAGACTCACATTTGTGATCTTTATCAAGAGAGCCTCGGAAAGAGTCACCGTGAGTCAGTACCCGTTGCTGTGCGGTGTATGGTCAGCATCAGGAGCCGGCATTAAAGGCATGGTATTAAGGGACCGCAGAGACCAGACGATCTATGTTGTTTTAGTATGAACATCCTCGGAAGAGCCAGATTATTGTGAGAAATATCAGCCTTGTAATCTGAGGCTCATGAAGTCAGCCAGGAATGGCCGGCTGGTCACAAAGAGCATGAAGAGATGGGTTTTGGGCTGCTCTGAGAGATCGTATCTGTGTGCTGTGGAGAGTCTTCATGTGAGCTGACCCGCCCGACGATAAACAACTGTGTGAGCGTTTCAGTCAGTTCAGTGTGGGTCAGTGGGATTTTGCAACGTGTTTTAAAGTCAAAGCGCTTTTGTTGACAAGGGCTCTTCAAAATGTTATTTGCCCAGGGCTTACACATCTCAGGGGAATTGTTTTCTTGGCCAGGGCAACATTTTATCCTGGTCTTAAGAAAATGGTCACTGGCCTCCCTTTGAGTCGCGGCTCGGCATCCTGTGTTCCTTGGCTGACAAGTCCCATATGCCAGGTGGACACGGGATAGACAAAGGATGTTGAATGGCTAGAAGGTCTGGACCAGTGGAGGAAAGGCTACAGGCTGAGAGAAAGAGGGCGCTGGTGAGGAAGGACATGCTGGTTGTCTGAGCTGTGAGACAGGGTGTGTCTTGGGGCTCCTCTGCTACCTCGCCCTTGCCCCTTAAGTTGGTCACTGCATCTAGTTGATTCTGCCTTGTATGAAGCTTACATTAGGGAGCTACACATACCTGCTCACACACATAATGAGTCCATCAAAGGATAAGGGAGTATGAAATTGGCTCAAATGATTGGAAACTCCAAAGCCTTACCATCAACCCTCTGTATACAAGCTGGGGCCCCTGGAAAACTGGAATGTCATTCAGTCCAAGTCCAAAAGCCCGAGAAGCAGGGACGCCAGCGTCTAAGGCAAGACTTGCCCGAGTTCAGGAAGGGAGAGTTTGGCTTCCTTTTGCCTTTTGTTTTATTAGGGATTGGACCATACCTGTCCACACTGTAACTGTGGGTCTTCTCTTCTCAGTTACTGACTCAAGTGCTGGTCTCTTCTGGAAGCATGCATGGCAGCCAATGGTCTCTAACTGGGTTCCCTCTTCTGGCACTGGAGGTGGTACACAGAGATACAAATAAAACATCCATACATGTAAAATAAATGAACATAAAAAGATAGAAGGCAACCAACAGCTCAAAATGGAGTGACAGACCGTTGTTAGGCACTATGTGGGTGCTGGGAACCAAAACTGGGTCCTCTGGAAAAGCAGCCAGTGCAGGTGCTGGAGAGGTGGCTCAGTGGTTAGGGGCACTTGTTGCTCCTGCAGAGGACTGGGGTTCAAGTGCTAGAACTCATGTGGTAGCTCACAACCATCCAGTTCCACAGGAACTGATACCCTCTTCTGACCTCTTCAGGCAGTAGGCACATCTATGCGCGCAAGTGATGTGGAATACCCCTTTGTATTCTGTGAATATGTTATATTACCGTTGGTTAATAAAGAAGCTGTCTTGGCCTACGCCAGGGCACAATATAGCTAGGCAGGAAATCCAAGCAGAGAGATAGGGAGAAAGAAGGCAGAGTCATGGAGATGCCAGCAGTCGCTGGGGAAGCAAGATGTGAGGTAACAAGCCTTGTGATAAAATATAGAAAAATAGGAATGGGCTCATTTGTGTTGTAAGAGCTAGTAAGAAATAAGCCTGAGCTAACAGGTCAAATAGTTTGTAATTAATGTAAGTCTCTGAGTGGTTATTCAGAAACTGGCAGGCAGGAGGGAAACCTCCAGTTATAGGCAAGCAAAACATACACATAAAAATAAAAGAATAATAAAAAAGAGTAGCCAGTACTCTTAGCTGCTGAATCATCTTCCAGCCCTCTTTGTGGGTTTTGTTGTTGTTGTTGTTTTATATTAGGGACAAGTCTTGGCTGACTGAGTCCTCTCTATGGAAACAAGTCTGGCTTCGATTCACAGAAATCTACCTGCCCCCCCCTCCCTGAGTGCTGGGATTAAGGACAAACGCCACCATGTTTGGACTCTGTGGATTTTTAGTCTTTACATTTTGAAAGTATTGGACATTGAACCCATGACCCAGTACATAGTACATATCTCCAGTGTGTGTGTGTGTGTGTGTGTGT
>NW_004949141.1:1981004-1985360 GCF_000317375.1 Microtus ochrogaster
ACTTTGTGGAGTTTTTTCCTTCCTTCTTTATGAAAGGTGGGTCAGGCTTGTGTGGCAAGTGACATGACCTTTGAATTGCCGATTCTTTCCTTTTCCCCCTTCTTCCTTCTGCTCTACCCCTCCCTCCTTTCCTCCCTTCCCCATTGCCTCTTCTCTCCCTTCTCCTCCCTTTTTCCCTCCCTCATTCCTATTCCTCCTCTCTTATCTCCTCTTCCTCCTTTTCTTCTTTTGAGGTGGTCTCAGGACTGCTTAGACTGTTTATGTGGACGAGGCTGAACTAGCCTTCCTGCTTCCTCCATCCCGGATTACAGGTGCCTACTACTATAGCCAGCACCAGATGAAGTTCTAATTTTTGAAAACAAAATAAAGGGGTCAGGAAGGAGTGGGGATGAATGCCTGTGCTAAATCTACCAGCACCTACTACTAGAGAGGTCTCCTTAACCTGGGAGCCTGAACCAGGGCTGCTGTTAAAACACTCCCACAATTCACGCTGACAGTGGGGTGCAAGACAGCCAGCTGCTGCACAACACTTGGGATCTGTCTCAAGTCAGGGCTTACTCTCCTCACAGACTAGACTGTACTTGATTTTATTAACCTTTTTCTTCTTTTTTCCCTCCCTCCCTCCCTCCCTCCCTCCCTTTCTTCCTTCCTTTTCTTTTTGAGACAGGATCTCACTATGTAGCCCTAGCTTGCTGGACCTTGCCACGTAGACCAGGCTAGCCTTGATCTCACAGAGATTCAGCAGCTTCTTCCTCCTGAGTGCTGGGATTAGAAGTGTGTACCATCATAACTGGTCTGATTTTATGAATTTAATGAGACTTAAATTGAAAGTAGAGATTCAATTTAAGAGAATGTAGAGACAGGAGGAGCAAGAGTTGGTTTTGCCCTGCTAAATGCCAGTTCTGAAGTGGTGTTTGGCAGGACCCTGCACCGGTTCCAGCCTGCCCTTGCTCAGTGGGCACCAGCATTCCCGAGACAGCAAGGCGGGTGAGAATTTCCGGTTGATACGGCATAAGAGGCAGACCATTTTTTGTGTTCTTTCTGGGGCATAAACCACAGCTGGTGATGAAACTCGCTCGCTACTAAATCATATCGGACCGCACAAATGGCTGCCTGGTTTATCCTGTTAGAACTAAGCCAAAGGGATGGACTTTCCTCTTAGGTATTAGAGACATTGCATATCAGAGGGGTAGTTGGCAGGGCCACCCCAAAAAGTACAGGGATTGGCATCTACTGTCTGTTACTTTGTGATAACATGAAAAGAATCATTTCAAGCAAGTGGAGTTCTTTTCAATGAACTTTGTTCAAAGAATAGTTTCTAAGGCTCTATTCAAGAGAACTGTCCTTGGTGGCTCCGCAGGGCGTGAGGACAGTGGTGACAAGCACAGAGAGCTCTTCCTGCGTGCTTGCAGTGCGTTGGTCTCGCTTCCTGGAACACATTCCTCATTCCCTTCATGTCAGCCGCACAGCGCTGCTGACACCGTCCAGGGACAGCGCATTTCGTTGTCCACAGCCTTGCTGTTTTGCAAACAGACCACTTGCATTCCCAACCCCAGAGCCTTTGCACTCCTGCTCTGACTACCTGGAGTGCTCTGTTCCCTGGGCTGCCTGTTCCTTCAGACTGATGTCACTGTCGCTACCTGGGACCGGGAGACCCTGAGAAGTCTACCTGCTGAGAAGCACGCTGCACACCGGTTTATTGCTTGTTGCAGTGAAGGGGAACACAGCCTGGGGCACTGTGGGGCTTTTAGGAAGGGAGTGTCAGGAAGGGCTGAGCAGGTTTGTTTTTGTCTGGATCCATCACAATCACTGAGTGGCCTTGTCTGAGGTTGATGTCCTGTGAAATTGCTTATATTCTACAGGAAAGCACGTGGCCTTCCCGTGAAGGTCACCCGGACGTGGACAACAGGAATTGCTTTCTTGTCCCTGGGTTCCTGGTAGAGAACAGAAACTGTGTGTGTGTGTCTGGTAATAGGTGCTGAGGGAAAACACTTTGAATGGCCCCGTGAGGTTATATTCAGGTGTCCAGCTAGGATTCCCACTTCCGTAGCCATTCCAGCTCTCCCAGGCAGACTTGGTCTGTGGTTCCGTTTGATGGTTACTCAGATGCATGGTTATTTGCAGGGTCTTTGACCAGGCTCCTCCGGGTGCTGTGCCCTTCTCCCCAAACAAAAACACAGAATGAGCATCTACAACTTTGGTTTGCCTGCAAGCCCAGCTTGGCAGTGTTTGGGCTGCATGGCAGACAGGGATCCATGACTGTACTTGTATTCTGGGTTCAGGGCCTGTGACCACACAGGGTGGAAGAGAACAAAACAGAGACCCATAAACGCTCACCATAACACCAGTAGATACGTGTGTGTGCCTGGTTCTTTGGCCCTCATGTGGGGCTCCTACTTGTCGATGCCATCTGAGCCTGGTTCCTCCTCAAAAAACTTCCCTTCATCTCTGCTGCCCGAGGCGCAGAGGAGCTGAGAGGTCTGCAGGGTTCAGGAAAGGGCTTAGGATGGGTGACCTCTAAGAGCGAATACAGAGAAGCTCTGGGCTACCTGGGTCTCACTATCTGATCTTAATCTTTCACCAGTCTGTTCAGGGGCTGGAGAGACAAATCAGCTTCCAGGGGACCTGAGTTCGGTTCCAGCACCCTCAGGGTAGCTAACTACCGTCTGTAACTCCAGTTGTGGGGATCTAATACTCTCTTCTGACCTCCTGGGGCACCAGGCACACATGTGATGCACTTACATACATGCAGGCAAAACACCCGTACACACAAAATAAAAGCACCTAAAAAATGGTATAAGCAGTTACAATCCTTATTTTACAGACGAGGAGCCTCTGATAGAGGGAGAGCGTGTGTAACTTGTTCAGAGACACACAGTTGGTGAGGGGCAGAGACAAGATTTCCACCCAGGTCTGTCACAGACTTCCTTCTCAATTCTGTGGGCCTTAATGGAGGGGTCTGAGCATTTGCTTGAGGAACCACATTAAAGAACACTCCAGGACAGTGGTTCTCAACCTTCCTAATGCTATGACCCTTTAATACAGTTCCTCATGTTGTGGCGACCCCCAGCCATAAAATTACTTTTGTTGCTACTTCATAACTGTACTCTTGCTACTGTTATGACTAGTAATATCTGTGTTTTCCGATGGTCTTAGACACCCCTGTGAAAGGGTCATTTGACCCCCCCCCCCAAGGGGGTCGTGATCCCCCGTGTTAAGAACTGCTGCTTTGGATCGCGAGGCCTCTACAGCAAATGCTCACAAGAGCCAGTAGGGACTGCACAGGGTTAGAGTATGGAACCTGCCTCAAAAGAAGAGCCAGAGTGTAGGCTGCACTGGACCCCCGGGTAAGTGGACCTTCGGGCTGCCTGTGCTGTTTCCACAGGTCGCAGACCGGCAGGGTTGGGGGTGTGGGAACCTTGGCTTCCTGCTAACCTTTTTATTGTCTAAGAGCGCCGCAGCTTCCTCTTGCGGCCACCAGGGGGAGGCGCTACCCTGTAACTGTCTGCAAAAGTGAGTCACACTCCCAGCCCTGTTTATGGCCTCTGGCCACTGAGGTCCTCTGCTCAGCTCTGCTCTGAGGAAGGCGGGACTGGGTGCTGAGGCCTGGTCTACGTGTTGTGGCTTTCACTTTCAAAGAATAGTCTGTGTGTGGATGCGCACGTACGATGGAGTGGGGGGTGGGGCACAATCCAGCATCTCCCTGGTCCTAGAAGTATGTTCCACTGTAAGCCACTGGCCCTCTGGCAGCGCTCGTGTGTCAAAACTCCTGGAGTTTTGTAAAATCTCCTCTTCTCCTTACCTCCCCTCTGTTACAACCTTGGAGCAAAGAAACAAAGCAGGGCTAGTGGACTGCTCAGGGGAAAGGCGGTGGCTGAACAAGTCAGCTCCTTCTGTGAGCTGGGAGGAAGAGACAGAGGATCCTCTGAAAGCTCAAGACTAGCCTGGAGCACGCACCTGGCTGAAACCAGAGACAACCAGCTCAAGGTGGAGAGGACAGCTGACTTTCTAAAGCTCCCCTCTGTCTTGCACACACAAAGACACGCACATGCACAAACGCACACAGACATGTGCACGCACTAACCACAACAAAAGACAAACTAAAAGATGTTGTTAGTGTGCAGATCGAAATGGATGTTTGTGTGTATTGGAAGCAGATAAAAAAGCTAGCTGACCTCAGAGTCTAGAAAAATCAGGGGCCTCCAGAGGCACAGCTCCTGATAATTACATCTGAGGTGCTCCATGCCTCCGAGGTGCTCCATGCCTCTGAGGTGCTCCATGTCTCTGAGGTGCTCCATGCCTCTGAGATGCTCCATGCCTCTGAGGTACTCCATGCCTCTGAGGTGCTCCATGACT
>NW_004949141.1:1985791-1992016 GCF_000317375.1 Microtus ochrogaster
CTCCATGCCTCTGAGGTGCTCCATGCCTCTGAGAAGCTCCATGACTCTGAGGTGCTCCATGACTCTGAGGTGCTCCATGCATGACAGAGTAACAGGAAGGCTCCTTCAAGGCAGCAGTGGTGAAGCTCCTCTAACTGTAATGGGAAACCAGGAGGGGAAAGCTCTGCGGCCATGTTCAGCCGGGTAGGCAAGGATGAAGGGCCGCTGCTGCTGAGCCAAGCCATGTCTCCATCTGGCTGAACCTGGGATGTCCTCATGTCTCTGAGGGGTGGGGCCCCAAAATACTGTGACAAGACTTGGTCTCAACTAGCCTAGGGTCCCATTGCAGAGAGTCGGAGACAGAGAGAAAAATCCAAGTGAAATAGCTCACTCCCTGGAGGGGCAACATGGCGAAGCTCAGTGATGTACGTGTATGAAAATGTCAAACAAAATCCAGTAATTGTCACTTAAAAGTTTAATCGGAAAAAAGAAAAGATAATACTGACTGGTCAACAGTCGTCTCAACTCTGTGCTGAGGCCAGCATGGTCATAGGAGACAAATCTCAGGTTCAGACTGTGGCTTTATTGAACTACAGATCACCCACCACACGACCTGGTGCTCCCTTGAACCATTGGGATTTGGTGTTGAGCGGAGCCCTGGAAGGCACTCCGATAAAAAATTTTATACCTGTAAATGCAGTATCACAACTGGCAGCCAGAGTACTTCAAACCTTAATTTTCTGAGGAATGAGGACCGCTGCCAAGCCTGGTAAGAACATCTGATGCTCCTATCAACCCGCGGGATCGCATCTGTGATGTGGCACTGCCCGAGAAGACAAGAGCAAACTTCTCTCCACCCCAGAGCAGGCTAATCGGAAAGAAAGGCATCTGCAGAAATGCAGCCTGGCGAATGAGCTAGTTCAATGGACGGCACACCGGGACATAGGTGAGGGGTTACTCACAGGAGCCCGGTAACACAAAGGCAGCCATGTCCCTGAAAGCCGGCCCCCGCCTGCCTTCTCCCACTAGTCTCGTCTGCGCAGCTGCTGGGGGTTCTTTAGAGAGAGGCCTTCCTGTCTGTCCTGTACCCTCCGCTCCAGAGTCTTGTGGACCTTTCTCCTTCCTCGAGTGATGGTTTTCATTAGAAGCAAATAGCTATAAAATATCTTCGCGCATGTGCTCCAGGGCAGCAGGATAGATACAGATGTCCTCCATGCTACTGACCTAGGCAGAGGGACACATTCCTGCTTCAGCCTCCGAGACTCGGCACTCCGCTGGCCAGCAGAAGGAAATTTTTCTAACAGCAGCTTCCGGCCTTGGAGCCCCACTTGGCGGTCTGTTTGAAGTTGTTTTATTCCGCTCAGAGCTTCTTCGTCTGGACTGGCACAGTGGCTCTGGTTTGCACTCTGTGCTGACTTCACTGCTGGACAAGGACCTACGAGGGGACAGAAGATTGGCTCCACTGACACAGGGCGTCACAGAAAGTTTGGGAAACAGACACATGCCTGAATTCCTTCTTCCCTCCAAAATCAACTCCAGTAACATCAGTAAGTAGATTCAGAATGAGGGCTAACTTCCTTATGTTCATATGCAATGAATAAATACTTTCCTGAGAGAAAGCCTCACAACTCCCTGTGAGATTATAATTGAAACCTATGGAAAATAATTTAATGGTTAAAAAAAACCCCAAGTCTCAAATCTAATGTTTGGAATATGAGTCTACTCCAGATTAAGTTAATTTTGTGAGTCTCCAAAGGATTAAAATGATGATTAGAAAGATAAAAAGGCAGATGAAGGCTTAAAATCTATTTGGAAATAACAAGAATGAGTGAAGCCATAAGCAAAAGAGCAAATGCAGATGAGATGATCCACTAGGAACCAAGGAAGCAAGTTTAGTTATGGGGAAATATCAGCATACACTGTAGAGTAGACACAGAATTACCAAGATAAGAGGAATGATTTAGAAATTAACACTAATATAGAGAAGGATTAATTTAGAGTCAGAATTTAAGATTAAGCATCATTTATATAAAGTACAGACCCCACCGAATCAAGAATAAAAATTAGCCAGGAGTGGCAACACACATCTTTAATCCCAGCACTGGGGAGGCTGAGGCAGGAGGGTCTCTGAGTTCAAGGTCATCCTGGTCTATGTAGCAGTTCCAGGCCAGGCAGGATGCATAGTGAGACCTTGTCTCAAAAAGAAAAAAAAAGAAAGAAAAAAAAATTAAACTCATGGCTTAGGCTAGAAGGCAGGCGAGCCATTCACTGGCGGTCCCCATGATTTTGTCACTAACCACAGGAGACTTCTGAATCAGAACCAGGAAGAACTGTTTCCAAATTTCTGACTAATGGAAACTGATGGGCGATAAGGAATGGCTACTGTTACAGGAAGCTGATAAGCTTGGGGAGTAATCGCTTGCATCAGAGGCACTGTGTCTTCTCACACGCCCAGCTCCTAATCCCTAAAGCAAACACTCTCAGCTCACGTCTAGTGTTTTGTGATTACTCCAGTATCGACTTTCCCATTTTTCACTTCAGATTATATACCTTTCCCTCTCCTCCACCTCTCTCCCTACCTCCGTTTTTGTGATAGCACCTGACTACTTAGATTGCGTTAGCCTTGCTGTGTAGCCCAGGATAGCCTATAGCTTTCCATCCTCCTGCCTCTGCCTTTAAAGTGCTGGGCTTACAGGTGTGTGCTATTGTGCCTGATTATTGACTTCCTTTACTGTAGATGATGGTGAAGTGGTTAGTGGAGACTGACTCTTGCCTGCAGCTGGGTTTGTTTCTTGCCCTCTCTAGGAGCCGGGCTGACATACAGCAGAGACTACAAACAGGAGGTACTGTCAACTCTGGATTAGCAACTGTAGGATAAAAGGGCCAGCCAAAGAAATACACCCTGCCTCTGAAACTAGAGCCAAAGAAACACACTTTGGTCCTGGAACCAGAACCAGTGAAAGAAACACACCCTATCCCTGAAACTAGAGGCAAAGGGTTAAAAAGGATCTAAGATATTCATATGCAGCTTCTTAAGAGCACACCTAAGGCTGGGAGATAGTGGTGCACGCTTTTAATCCTAGCACTTGGGAGGCAGAGGCAGGGGGTCTCTGTGAGTTTGAGGCCAGCCTGGTCTACATAGTGAGTTCCAGGATAGCCAGGGCTATGCAGAGAAATCTTGTATCATTTGTATGATAGTAACATCTTCCTTTCATATGTGTATGGTTTCACCAAGTTGATTATCTCATACATATTTATCATACTAAACATAATAATATTCTGATGAAAACCACCTACATGCTTATATATTTTTGTTTTCTATATTGTTTGCATATTTGCATTTTGCCTTTATATTGTTGTTTTGCCTTTTTTCTCTTTAAAAATTACTAGCACTGTATTTACACCAGTCCCATGCCCCTGTCCCCCCTCAACTCCCAAGTCCTCTCCCTCCTCCCAAATTAATGGCCTCTTCTTTTATTACTGTTGCGTGTGCGCGCGCGCACACACACACACACACACACACACACACACACGAACTCGTTTATATACAAACTACTGAGCCCATTTAGCTATTGCGTCCAGGGATGAGGACTTGGGATTGGACAATCTATGTGGGAGTTTTTCCCTCGGGGACGCCGATTCTTTCTCTCTCAGCAGCCATTTACCACTGGAGCTCTTCCTCAGGGGTAGGACCTTGTGGAATTTTGTCCGTGTTGGCCTGCCAGCTAGTGTTGTTATCAAGTGGTCTTATTCCGGCAAGCTGGGTCTGTTAAGTGTATGTGCTTGTTCCCGAGTGTGTACACACATCTGTGTGTGCAGAGGCCAGAAGAGGGTGCCAGACCTTCTGGAACTGGACTTATAGATGCCTGTGCGTCACCATGTGAGTGCTGGGGACTGAACCCGGAGCCTCTGTGAGCATAGTCAGTGCTCCTAAGCACGGAATCATCTCTGCAGCACCGAGACCAAAGGAAGAACAGCATCGTTTGCTAGTGCCTTTACATGCTTATCCACTGCAGTGTCGCGTGGTTAGAGGATAACTAGTGGGGAGGGGTTCCTTCCTTCCGCCACGTGGGTCCCAGGGACTGATGCAGGTTGTCACACTTGAAGGCTTTTTACCACTGCGCCATCTCACTGACCAAAGCCATGAAGCTTTCAGTGGAGGAAATTACAAAGCACTGTGGGAAAATTAGAAGACCAGAAATAAACAAAGAGACTTGTTCCTGGATCCGAAGACTCGCCGTCCTGCAAAAGCCTCCCGAGCAGTTCGCGATCCAATTAAGATTCACGGATCAGAAGACTGAACATCCTGGCCAAACCTCCACCAGTAATCTGCAAATCCAATTAAAATTCTACCCAGATCTCAATGAAGCCTTGCTTTGGATGGAATTTGACAAGCTGATCTTAAAATTCACAAAGAAGATCAACAAGCAGATAATTTTGGAAAAGAACACAAGGCAGTGGGGTGGAGAAGACTCAGTCTACAGGCTAACGAGACTTAGTGGTATTATGGAGGAATAGTAATGACAGAGTGGGGTGGCCAAGCAGAACACAGAGCCCTGCAAGAGACCCACGCACATATGGGAAAGACAGACAGCAGCTGGGCTTTCCAATCGCAGGGGAAAGAAATGACTTTGAGAAATAGTTGGTGCAGGGTTAGAGAAACGGCTCCAGCAAAGGCACTCGTGGCCAAGGCAGACAACCCGATTTTAATACCCGGAACCCACACAGTAGAAGAGAATGATCTCTCTGGCTTTCACAAGCATGTCTAGACACACACACGCTTACATACACACCCAAAACACGTAAATAAATGCTTAAAAAAGTAATGCTTGGAAAAGTGAAACGTGAAAAAACATAAAATTAGATTTTTAACTTCTCTACCCCCAAAGAAACATCTTTTTTTAAAATTTCATTTTACATTCCAACCGCAGTTCTTCCTCCTACTCCTCCTCCTGTTCCCCTCATGTTTTCCCTCACTCCATCCCCCATCCACTCTTCCTAAAGGGTGAGGGCTCTCATGGGGAGTCAACAAAACCTGGCGGACCAAGCCCCTCCCCCCTGCATTAAGGCTGAGCATGGCATCCCCCAGTAGGGAATGGGTGCTGACAAGCTAGCTCATGCACCAGGGATAGATCCTGGTCCTACTTCCAGAGGCCCCTCAGACAGGCCAAGCTACACAACTGTCTCCAGCATGCAGAGGGCTTAGTTTGTTCCCGTAGATTCTCCATAGCTGCTGGTTCAGAGATCATGAGTTCCCATGAGCTTGGTTCAGCTGTCTCTGTAGATTTCTCCATCACGATCTTGACCTCCTCCCTCTCTCCGACTGGATTCCCGGAGCTCGGCCTGGTCCTTGGCTGTGGGCCTCTGCATCTGGTTCCATCAGTTACTGGATGAAGGCTCTATGATGACAGTTGGGGTATCACCAATCTGATTACTCACTCACAAGTGGATACTAGATGTAAAGCAAAGGAGAACCAGACTGCAACCCACAGCTCCAGAGAAGCTAGGAGACAAGGAAGACCATAAGAAGGATGCATGGATTGCCCTGGGAAGGGGAAGTAGATGGGGTCTCCTGGGTAAACCAGGAGCAAGGCAGGGGCTGTAAAGGGGAGGTGATGGAGGATGAGAACATGAGGGAACAGGATGGTTGAGTTGGGGAGGGTTGGAGTGGGAGAGCAATGAAAGAGGTATCCTGATAGAGGAAGCCATTATGGGGTTAGGGAGAAACCTGGTGCTACGGAAATTCCCAGAAACCCACAAGGATGGCCCCAGCTAAGACTCCTAGTAATAATGGAGAGGGTGCCTGAACTGGTCTTCCCCTGTAATCAGATTGGTGAAAGAAACATTTTAAAAGTTAATATTTAAGCCAGGTGGTGGTGGCGCATGCCTTTAATCCCAGCACTCGGGAGGCAGAGGCAAGAAGATCTCTTTGAGTTTGAGACCAGCCTGGTCTACAAGATCTAGTTCCAGGACAGGCTCCAAAGTTACAGAGAAACCCTGACTTGAAAAAAAAAGTTAATATTTAAAGTTTTAAAACATAGTAGTGAGGACTTTATGATATTTGGGCAGAAAAGAATTTCTTTGTTTTTTTTTGAGATTTATATTTTTATGCGTGAGTGTGTTCCCTGCATATATGTATACGCACTGTATACACTGCGACATCTGCAGAGGTCAGAAGAGGGTTTCGGGAACTGGAGTTCTGGATGATTGTGAGTCACCATGTGGGTGCTGAGAATTGAACCCAGG
>NW_004949141.1:1992121-2006508 GCF_000317375.1 Microtus ochrogaster
CTCTGTGGCTTTGGAGCCTGTCCTGGAACTAGCTCTGTAGACCAGGCTGGTCTCGAACTCACAGAGATCTGCCTGCCTCTGCCTCCCGAGTGTGTGCCACCATCGCCCGGCTCCCAAAGCTTTCTTAAACAGAATATAAAAATAAACCACACAAGGAGAGGGACCTGCTTTGGTTAGGTGACTCCCATTTAAAATGAAGTCATACAGAATTGGAGACAAGACTCAAGGGAAGGACTGAATGTGTTCATCACTCAGAAACGCACAGGTTAGCATCTGCTTTTGGGAAGAAATCCTATACTTCAACAGGAAAGCACTGAACACTGAGATAGAGAAGGATGGTTTGAAGAAGGAAGTCAGTCCCACAGCTCCATTACTAGTCAAGGAAATGGATATTTAAACCTCAGGAGATCCTGTCTCCTACTTCTCACAGCGGTGACGGAGCAGGAATGTACGCCGTACGTAGATAGAGGATAGACAGAAGACAGACTGACTGTCATGGACTTACTGGCAAGAGTAGAAATTGACGTATTCACTTGGGAACAATTATCTGGTCATACTCAAAATACTCCAGTTTCACAAGTCTTCTGCGTTAACTACAATACTGTTCATACTTGGGAAAACCTGGAAACCATCTAACCAGCTATCAACAGGAGAGAGAATAAACAAACCCTACAAAGCACTTATTTACAGAGCAGTGAAAGTGCAGCATATGCTAACAGATAAGCCTCAAAACCTAATGTGGAGCTAAGAAACAAATCTCATTAAAAATGACACACAGAGTCCAGCATGGCAGCACACGCCTTTAATCCCAGCACGCAGGAGGCAGAGGCAGGCGGATCTCCGTGAGCCGTCCTCGTCTGTAGATCAAATTCAAGACCACGCAGGCTTACATAGTGAGACCCTGCCTCAAAAAACCAAACCAAACCAAACCAAACCAAACCAAACCAAACCAAACTTTAAACAGAGGCATAGAGTCTGAGTCATTTGAGATTTAATTTTATGTATACGTGTGAGCGTGTGAGCGTGTGAGTGTGTGAGCGTGCGTGCATGAGTACAGATATGTGTGGATACCAGAAAAGGGAGTCAGATCTGCCGGAGCTGAGGTGACAGCAACTCTGAACCCCCCTGTTGTAGGCTCTGAGGACCAAACTGTGGTCCTCGGCAGGAGCAGCAAATGCTCCTGAGCCACTGCTCCTGGCAGGTATGATACATTTTATGTGAAATTTGATGACATGTAACAGATACATAATTTCAAATGCATTATACAGTATGAAAATGCAGGAGAAAGATGAATGTCAGAATTCCATTGATCTGGATGTTGAGTCTTTGGATGTCAGATCTGTTAATGCCTTTATTTTTATTTTTATTTTTTTTTTTTGAAATCTTCCTCCAGAGGCTGGATAGAAGGCTTATCGGCTCAGAGTGCTTGCAGCTGGACCAGGCTTTGCTTCCCAGGATTCATATCAACAACCTGGAACTCCAGATCCAGGGGATCAGACGCCCCCTTCTGGCTCCCAGGAGCACTCCTTGCACATGGCATACATGCACAGACATAGGAAGTTTTCAGTTTTATTTGTTTTGGGGTTTTGAGACAGGGTCTCTTTATGTAGTCTTGGCTGTCCTGAAACTCTCTCTATAGACAAGGCTGACTTCAAACTCATAGAGATCCTCCTGCCTCTGTCTCCCAAGTGCCATGCACTACCATGCCTGGCATACATAGGTCATTTTAAAAAAAGTATTACCACAGATATAGTCTGAATTTACAGAGCTGTCAGTCTGAAGAAGAAGAGTGTCTGAGTTCACATGTTTCATAGCCTGGAGTTCCCAGCACCGCATCACTGTACTGTGAGCTCCCTTGTCTCAGGGATTTTAATTTCTCCCTTCACAGCCCCAGGGTCAAGCAAAGCAAGAGGTTCAGTCTGTGTTTACTGGCCGACTGACAGATTGAATGAATGAATGCCTGGAGGAAGAGAGGGATGTAAAAGAGACGAAGGAGGAGGAAGGTGGACAGTTTAGAAGGTTTGGTGCATGCCGAGCGAGCGAGCACTCTACAGGGCCGAGCTGCATCTCCAGCCAGGAGCGATGTGTTTACCACCGTCGTTTACTGAGTTCCTCATACGTCAGATCATATGCTAAGTGTGCCAACACCTCTGCAATATGTTCGTGGGTGGTTAGGCATGGTAGGCAGCAAGAACATAAGGAGAGGAAGCGGACTACAGCCTCGGGAGCCGCCTTGATCTCTGGCGATTGATGCAAGAATGGGTGAGGTAGAGAGGTGACTGTGGACTAAAGGGAGGGATTTGAGGTGGTTCAACCAACAGCTTTGATTGCTTTGAGGAAGTAGAGAAACAACATATTTGCCATAGGTTGGGAATATAACAGGGCCCCAGACTTAGTAGGCCCTGAGACCTTAGCATAGCTGACTCCATGATGGAAGTACCATTCAGGCCGTAAAACTCATTATGTAGATTGCCAGACTAAAACAAAGATCTAATCTTTCAAAATCCATAGCGTTGGGAAAGTCTCTAAATATATTAACCTCACCTTTTGGCTTCTGTAGTTCCATTTCTGGCTAACTGTTCTTTTTAATTAAAGACATGGTTTTGTGCTTAAAAGATCACCCCGAGAAAGGCTGGGGGCTACTCTGGGGTCCTGAACACCCAACCCAGGGTAGCCAGTGACCCGCTAATAAAGACTTTCTGCTGGCATAAGCCCATGCCTAAGCGGTCTTCTCCGGTGCATACTCCACAAGGAAGAATCGAAATAAGCAGCCTGCCAGAACCCTAGACCTGCAATCGCGAGTGCTAACAGAGCAGCTACCATACCCAGCGAGAGCTGTTGGACCCCAGCCTGGCCTAAAAAAAAAACTCCCACAGTTGCATCCTGCAGACTCCCTCCTCTGAGGTGCTGTGGGGGAGGGGAGGGCGGGCAGTTATCTTTGCAGCGGGCAGAGGCCTGTCTCTATAGATTGTCTTCTTGAGGGATTTCAGACTTAGGTACTCAGCCTGATCTCCAGTGGCCCAGTAACTTCCCTAGAATGAACCAATTGTGCATGTGAACAAAAGCATAAACACACCTGCAAGTATGTTTGTTTTCGTTTGAAGGTAGATGGTCCTGGATTAAACTGTGTGTGTGTGTGTGTGTGTGTGTGTGTGTGTGTGTGTGCGCGCACGCGCGTGCGCGCTCCTCTTTCTTGAGAAAGGGCTCAGACTACATTCTAGCTTCACAGAGGTAGCTCCTCCCAGAAGTGGGACTTCTGAAGTGGCCGAGGGGGACATTTAACAGATGAACGCCACTATACTGCTTGCTTTATTTGTTGTTTTAAGGTGGGGTGGCACCGGGTTGCCGGCTGCCCGTGTTCACTGTGGACCCTCGTGCTTGGAGCCTCTGGAGCAGCTGGGAGAGGTCTGCCCACCGAGTAGCCAGTTGTCTGGGGAAGTGGTGTGGCAAATGATTCCCTTTGTGTTTGAAGGGTGTAGGGGAGCCAGCAGGCCCCCTGAGAGGGCTGTGGAAAAGATAGGGTTGACGTCATCTAATTGTTTGATTACTGAGTGTTGCACCCAGCCTGCTCCTTTGCCTTTCAGGACCTGCACAAGCAAGAACCCTTTTGTTAGGAAGAAAGGACCCCGCTGTGCGGAACCTTTACTCAGGGACACACCGCAAGTATCTCTCCTCTCCTCATAGGCATTCTTCACCAAGGAGTTTTGTGAGCACTCTGTGGGAAAGGGCTCACTAACCAACCTCCTCTGGTGGAAATGCTCGGCACACCGGACTGTTTTGCTGCTGGCTGGTACCATGGAACTCCCACACCTTCTTGTGTTGTACACCACGCCATTCCTCGAAACAGTTTCAGTGGCTCCCAAGCTTACAGAAGGAATAAAGAGACACCAGGAAGCAGCGAAGCAGAGAGGAAGGCAAAGGCAGGGCTGGAGTGACCCCCGTTCCCTTGCAGCTGCAGGTTCGGCTGAGCCAAGCCGAGCGCCCTCCTCACGTCCTCACAGTGTTTGGCTTGGCTGAGGGCTTGGGTGAGTCAGCTAACTTGGCACGTTCCTCCAAGCCGAAAGTCACATCCTGCCAGGCTGAAACTGCCTGTCTCTCCCACAACCCAAGCTCTCTCAGTCCTAGAGGCACTGGTAAGCCCCGTGTGGCTAGGTCAGAGGCCAAATCGGAAGTACATGTGAGCAGCATGGTGATCTGGGTTCCCCTCAAGTATCTCCCACCCCCTGCCCCCCGAATTTGGGGCCAGAAGGTGCCAGATGGACCTGACTATTTGGGCACCACTGACCTTACCTCTCTGAGATCTCAGAAAATAGTTTTCCTTATCCTTTAGATGGAAATGTTACATGGACATCTGTGTAGCGCGAATAATAAAACCCCAAGACAAATAAAAAGGAAAAGCGTCAATGTGTGTGTGACATGACCTTTGCCCTGGCTGGTTCTGTGTGTCAACTTGACACAAGCTAGAGCCGGCAGAGAGGAAGGAACCTCAGTTGAGAAAGTGCCTTCATGAGATCCAGCTATAAGGCATTTTCGCAATTAGCAATCAACGGGAGAGGGCAGAGGGCCACCCCACGGTGGGTGGTGCCATCTTTGGGCTGGTGGTCCTGGTTCTATAAGAAGGTAAGCTGAGCAAACCCTGTGGAGCAAGCCAGTAGGCAGCACTCCTCCTTGGCCTCTGCATCAGCTCCTGCCTCTAGGTTCCTGCCCTGTGTGAGTTCCTGTCCTGACTTCCTTGGGTAATGAAGAGTGATGTGGAAGTGTGTCAGCCAAATAGACCCTTTCCTCCCCTCCACAAGCTGCCTTTTGGCCATGGTGCTTTGTCCCAGAAGTAGAAACCCTGACTAAGACAGCTGTAATATAAATTTTCTATCAGGTACCAACCAATATGTGCTAGAAATGGGAAAGTCTAAAGCGAGAAGCCAGCTTGTCCTATGATTTCTTTTTAAAAAGAGAACAACAGCCAAAACTCTATCCCAAGAATGTTGAGATGTGGGTGAGAAGGCTCAATGGTTTAAATCGTCTGCTTTAAGCCTCATGAGTTCAGTGGAGAGGGAACCAACTCCGTGACCTCCTGACACACCCATCAAGATGTGAGGCACCTTCATCCCATAAAAATAATCCAAAAACGATTCTTTTGATCCCTGGGGCATTCTGAGGCTCAAAATAAGCATTTAGAAAAGAGAAGAAAGGGTTTTGTGAAGAGGACGTCCTTGAAGAAAGCTGGGCTGGGACTCTTGTCTCAGGGATGGCTGAGCTCTCTGCTTCCTTAACTGAAGTTCAGTGAGGGAGAGGGTCAGCCTGCCAACTGACAGCTGAGCTGTGGGAAGCTAGACAGCGGAAAAAAGCTGCCTGGGGGAGCTGCTGCCACCTCAGTGGGTTCAGCCCCACGTGCTTCCAGAGAATTTCCAGGGTACGTGAAGCATGAACTATTCTGGATCGTTTTGGGACCTGCAGTAAAAGAGGACTTCAGTTCCTGCCTTTCTCTCTGTGTGTATGCAGGCATGGGAGGACCTCCTTTCTCTATGTGTGTATGCAGGCATGGGGGGACCCCCTTTCTTTCTGTGTGTATGCAGACATGGGGGACCCCCTTTCTGTGTGTATGAAGGCATGGGGGCACACCCTTTCTCTCTCTGTGTGTATGCAGGCATGGGGGACCCCCTTTCTGTGTGTATGCAGGCATGGGGGACCTCCTTTCTTTCTGTGTAGATGTAGTATGGGGGGATTCCCCTCTTTTTTCTGTGTGTATGCATGCATGGGGGGACCCCCTTTCTCTCAGTGTGTATGCAGTCATGGTGACACACACACACACACACACACACACACACACACACACGTATGCAGGCATGGCACACAAGTGGATGCCAGCAGACACATGGAAGTGTCAGAGAGCAACTTCAAGTCTCTTCCCGCCCTCCACTTTGGGTCAGGGAATGAGTTCAGTACTCAGGCTTGCACAGTAAGCACTAAGCTGGATGACCCCCCTCCCGCACCCTTCCCTTCCTGGATGACCTCCTCACCCACCCCACCCCCCCTTCCTGGATGACCCCTCACCTATCCCTCCCTCCTTGATGAGCCCCTCACCCAGGCTCCCTTCCTGGATGACCCCCTCCTGCACCCCTCCCTTCCTCTTATAAAAACACTAATGTTAGGGTGGGGGAGATGGCTCGGTAGGTAAAGGCACTTGCCACCAAGCTTGATGACCTGAACTTGATTGCTGGAGCCACATGGTGGAAGTTTGAGAAATGTTGTTTTCTCTCAGAGATAGCTATCCCATCAAAGGCCAATATCCAAAAATCTCCCTCACTTTTAATCTCCTCCACCTTGTAAAGTTTTTATAAACATCTCATCTTCCCACTGGATTCCTTTAAAACTAGCCAATTTGAAAAGGCGGTGAGCGAGCCTATGGAAAAATGTCTTAGTCATGACCTGCATTAGGAAAAAACATGCTATCTTCTTGCCACCCCAATCCCACCTCACCCTGCCCCAAGGCCCCAAGGCCCCAAGGGCTTACTAGCCTGTTTTGGATTCTATTAAGTATTTTTTTTTTTCCAAAAAGAACTTGCCTTGCCAAAGGTTATTTTCAATCTGTTTGTGTGTCATGTGACACCAAGATTCTTCTTTGTTTTTACTAAAGGGAGAAAACTGATTTTACAAAGCTGTCTTCTGACCTCATGAACTCTCCCTCAAATAAAATAAAAGATGGTGATGTTATCATGGAGGCTCCACCCTCATGGCTTGACCTAATTCTAATTACCTCCCAAGGCCCTACCTTCAAATATCACTAGCGTATAAATCTGAGGCCAGGCAATGGACGCAGATGCAGGTGTGTTTCTGAGTTTGAGGCCAGCCTGGTCCACATAGTGGGATTTAGGATAGCCAGAGTTATGGTAGAAAGACCCCGCCTTGAAACAAACAAAGAAACAAATAAATATCTTAAACATATTAATCTGAAAATTATGTTTCTAACTCATGGGCTCATAGAGAACATAGATGAATCATAGCCAACATGATGTCCCAGGTTCTCTGAAGAGGGGCTTCATGAATGTCCTGGGGCTGAGGATGAAGTCTCAGATGGCGCAGAGACCATACATGAGCTTCAGGTGCAGATCAGTGAGAAACTTTCAGAGGATCAGACTGAGCTAGGGCTCTCTGGGAGGCATAAAAGCACTCACGAGAAGGAGCTGAGCCAGACATGTTCCTGGGAAGGAGCCTAAATCCAATGTTCAGCTGTTGTTCCCCCTTCCCCAACTTTTGCCCCCAGTGTGGCAATGACGTTAGCTGCCATGACCATTGTGGCAGGCAGAGTAGAAAGGAGCTGGTGACTGTCAATCCCACCCGTCGAGAATAAGACACCACCACAATCTAAAGCCAGATTTGAAGTAAGCTTTAATTAAATACTGGCCAGGTAAGACAGGCTCTGGCCAGGTCCATCTCTGAGTTCCTAGGAAAATGGCCCCAAGTCATATTTTGCATCTGCTTAAAAAGGCAAAACCCACAATTCAATTCGCTGCATTACCCATCAGGTCTAATCAGCAGCAAGCATACATCCTGACTTATTTCCTGCCCACGTATCTCCCGCCCACATGTGCTCAAGCACAGTTGGTACAGATGGGTCAAACAGGAACTTACTCTTAACTGCACGCAGAACTCTTAACCTGCAAGGTGTAGTTTTTTTTTTTTTCTGTTCACATCCTCCCACCATGAGTAGTATCTTGAGTCCAATCCTTGACTCTGTGATGGGTTCTTGTTTATATTGGGATTGAATAACCACCAGCTTAATGATACCCAGACAGGAAATATTTAATTAAGGCATGAATGATGCAAGAGCCAACAGCAATTAACAGAAGCAGAAGAGCCAAGAGCCCTGACATGGCTGGCATCAGAGTTACTATCTAGGAGAAGCTTGGAAACGAGAACGGGGATTAGCTATTTCTTTCATCTCAAGTCCCCGCATTCTTGCAATCTTTTTGGTGCTGTCAGATTTTTTCCTAATGATTCCTGAGTGGTTTTTTTTTTTTATAGAAACAACAATTTTCTCTTAAAGCTATTTAATAACCTCTTTGCTTTATACAGAACAGGCTGAGTGGCCTATTATATTGTAGAACTATCTTGGTTAATGAATCTACCTGTTGATAGATCTGGTTTTAACAGGTGCCTTCCTTGACATGTCAAGGGTCTTAGCTGGGGCCATCCTTGTGGATTCTGGGAATTTCCCTAGAGCCGGGTTTCTCCCTAACTCCATCATGACTGAATACACTCCGGGTAAGGAATGACATTCTCTAAGACAGTGGTTTTCAACCTTCCTAACGCTGTGGCCCTTCAATGGTTGTGGTGACTGTGCCAACCACAACATAATTCGCACTGCTATTTTGCAGCTGCAGTTTTGCCCCTATTATGAATCACAAATGCAAACATCTGACACACTGACAATCCTAGGCTACCCCTTCAAAATGGTTTTCTGACCCCCAAAAGGTTACAGTCCATAGGTTGAGATCTGCTTCAAACTCTTTGCTACACTGCTTAGGTCATTGTTCTGTTGCATCAGAAGACAGGAGCATCCTGGTTTGCTGTTTGGTGCTCACAGCCATGGTCCTATTTTTTTTAACCGATTTCTTTCTTTATTTATAAGATCATATATTAATACTATAAAACATTTTGTAGACCTAAAATGTTCCACAGCCTTACAAATTTAAATACTTTAAAGGCTGCTCCTTTAAAAAAATTCAGTTATTTTTATTTAAATTTTCTGTAAAACTCCAAAATTTCCTCTTAAAAAAGTTTAAAATCTCTTAACTGTGGGATCCTACAATATCAAAAAATAGGTGCCTATTTTTATTTTTTTTAACTTCAACAGGGAAGATTCAGGGCACAGTCTGCATAAGGCAAAACCAAGCTCCAACAGTGCGAACAACCCAAGGCTCAATATCTGGGATTCATTCACAACCCTGTGGGCTTCTTTGAGGGGCTTGGATCACCTCTTTGTTCCCACCCAGGGCAGCATATACACAGCCTGCCCTCTGGATCCCAGTCAGCTCCATTTCACTGTGGCTGGTACTTCTGGTGACTATCACATGGCACCAGCATTTCCAAAACTTCTAGGATCCACCATCGCAATGGGGCTCTCTTTAGGACCTGTGTCTTTGCTACACATTTGCACACCTTGGCTGTTCCCCTGACCCCTTCATGTCTTTAAAACCAACATCACCTGGGTGACTCTTAGGTTAAAAGTTTGGCTACCAGTGCAAGGTACATTCTTTCATATGAAGGCTTGGAGGTGCAGTTTTAATACCTTTCGTTTTGTTTTATTTTTTGAGACAGAATTTCTCTGTGTAACCACCCTGGCTGTCCTGGAACTCACTCTATGGACCAGGCTGACCTTGAACTCACAGAGATCTGCCTCTCTGCCTCCTGAGTGCTGAGATGAAAGGTGTGCACCTCTGCTGCTTGGCTTAATACTTTATTAAACAAGCATTGTGTTTTTTTTTAATCTCATCTTTCACAAACATTATTTTCAGGACAAGAATTATCATAAAAAATCCATCCAAATCCAGAATTTCTTGGAGACCTGTTGTTGCCTCCTTGATAGGCCCACTCCATGTGGTCACCTTTAATCAAGATGGGGGTGAGTGACTGGCACAGGGCATAGAGGAAACTTTTAAATATGCTTGGGTCTAGAGAGGGGAGAGCCGTAACACAACTCTTGAGCTGGCTTTCCAATAAAATAGAACAGAATAAAGCAACTTTAATCTTATCTACACCAAAAAGACATCTGAACTCCTGCTAACCCGGATCCAATCACCAGAGAGCTCAGGGATAAATTCTGAGCCCTGGCCATAAAAGTAGCCTTGCAGTGGTTGTAGTTGGTGACTGGCGACAACAGAGACAGCGAGAATATCTGACCTATTTCTGTCTCAGCTCATGTTTGCAACAAAACTTACAGACACACCAGAAAACACAGACAGACAAAACTTTCCAACAAAACCAGCAGTTGTAACTTTCTTGAGAAGAAGATAAAAGTTTCTAACAAGAAAACAGACAACAAAACTTTCCAGCCAACCAGAACCATGCAGGTGAGAGACACTGGCTGTTTGCCCAATGGGAGAATATTGAAGTCCCAACAGAGCCCCTCTGCACCCCAGATTAGGATCCTACGGAACAGAACCAGACAACGACTCACCGGGAGGCCTCTATAAATGCTTGCTGCTTTTCTTGGCACTGAATTTCACCCTGACAGTCTGCACCAAAGGCAGCCTCGGAGCCTTGGAACATGCTAAGGCACATGCCTCCTGAAGTGGAGTTCCAGGGTGAAGGCCCAGCTTTAGAATTTGGGTGGGTGGTCTGAATCTTGCTGGGGCCTCCAGAAAATGTTAATCCCGCCAGTTGAGAATGAGACTACTACCATAATTTAAAGCCAAATTTAAAGCAAGCTTTAATGAAATACTGGACAGGTGAATGGGCTCTGGCTAGGTTCATCTCTGCATTCCTAGAAAAATGTCCCCAAACCATGTTTTGCAAGGGGCTTAAAAAACAAAGCCTATAATTTACCACATTTTCTATCAGGTCCAATCAGAGGCAAGCAGACATCCTGACTTGTACATGTGACCAAGCACATCTGGTGAGGATGGGTCAAACAGGAACTTATTCTTAACTGCACACAGAACTCTTAACCTGCAAGGTGTAGTTTTCCTGTCTTGGTCTCACACTGCCTCTATATATAAGATTTAAAGTAAAAAGAGTTTTTATATTTTTGAAAAACTAAAGGTGTATGAGTGTTTTGCCTACATGTATGTAAGTAAACCATGCAGCCCAAGGAGGTCAGAAGAGGGCATCAAATCCCCCTGAAACTGGAGTTCTAGGAGATTGTGAGCCACCACGTGGATGCTGGGAACTGAGCTCTGGGTCCTCTGCAAGAACAGCCAATGCTTTTAACTGCTGAGCTATCTCTCTAGGCCCCAAAATTCAGAATTTTGATGAATATATTGCATTATCTTTGTAATCTCTGGCCTCTTTTGCAACAAAAGCAACCACAGGATTTTCTCAGTAGCAGCAGAACATCGCCATGCACCCCTCAGGCCTGACTGTGCTCTGAAGTCCCAGGAGCATCGCCCATCCTAAATACTGATGATAGAGAAACAGCACTTGGGGCTGCAGAGATGGAACCTGGTATCTGGAGTGATCTGAGGCTCTGTTCCCAAACCACAGCCATTCATGTCACTCTAAAATAAGCGTGTCTTACCCTTCGAGGCAAGAGCCATGTCGATGACGGGAAGCCTGTTGTGTGAATATGAAGGGTAAGCTCTTTTTCCAAAGCCATTTCTTGCTTCTGGTTACCTTGAGCTCAATCCCCCAAGAAGTCAGCATTCCTCCCTGATATTTTCTTGGAGGAGAGGAATGTTTTTCAACATTCCAAACAGCAGCAGTTTGGTTTAAAGAATCAGATCAAAAGAGACACCCAGGCTGGGTAGCAATTGTATGGCTTCCTTGGACAGACTTGAGCTCCTCATTCAGCTGATGGTTGATGTGAAAAATCACTTCATAACCACAGGATGTATCTTACAAGCAGATGATGGAAGCGGGTGTGGGGCTCACTGCTGTATCCCAGCACTCAGCAGGTTAAGGTTACATATTAGGTTGAACTCTAAGAAGTTGTAATATTCAACAGGGTTACCCTACAAATGTAGAGTCTGACATTTTTAGCCGAGGCTAGCTGTGTTGGTGGTGCACACTGTAATCCCAATGCTTAGGGGGGAAGAAGCAGAACTGTTAATGGAGATTTTAGGGCAGAACCCAGGTCTTGACAGCCCAAACAAACTAGGCTCAGCCTGGCCTTCTGTAAGTCAGTTAAAAAGACAAGTAGCGGTAAGAAGAAGAGAAAGGAATTTATTTAGTGTGCCTATACTGGGAAGAGAGACAAATAAAGAGGTCCAATGGGAAACCATGCCCAGTGTCTTCGAGGAAACTGGTGAGAGGCGTAGGTTTGAATAGAGGGCAGAAGAGAGGCACAACTGAGCAGCCTGGTCAGGATCCTGTCCATCGTGGATCTGTCATTGTCCCTCACACAAGGTGGTCTGGACAGGTGACAGAGTGTGTGAAATATCTTCCTGAGGGACAGATTCCTCCTCTGGTGGGCACAGGTCATTCAGCCTTGTGTTCCCCAGATATGGGATTTCTGGGAAATTCTAACTCTTTGCTGTCTAGCAGTTTTCTCTGAAATGAAAACCTTCCATCTGGGAGGGAAGCTCCTTAAACACAGGGTGCTAAAAGGGAGACAAAGCAGCTGGAAGTTCTAAGGGAAGGAGAAACATAACCTCTTCCAGGGAAGCTCCTTAAGATCAGGAAGTCAACAACTCAAAAGTTTCAGGAAGCCCCTGAAACAGACCAGATTCGCTAGGTTCCTCTTGTCCTGCATTTATATAAGCAGGATGGACTGACCATTCAGTGACTCTCAGACAAGCTGAGCTGCCTTGAAGAGTCCCAGACCTTCAGAACTACCTGAAAAGGCACTGTCCAACCTGCTGATCCATCTAAAAGTCATGCAGTGGACTCCAGGTTTTTAGCTTTTATAAACTGTCACCCATAATGGGGTGGGCTTTGAGTCATTTATGCTGCCATAACTAACTCCTCACCCATATGTCCAGGAAGTACTCCCAATAACTCTTTGGTTCACCAAGTTGCAGTTTGATGGCATTCACTCTTAGGTCTGGCATCAGTTTCCTATCTGGGTGGATAGAGGTTTGATCATGTTTCCCCAGGAATACTGTCACACAACACTTGGGAAACACTGTCTCAACAGAACCATATACATGGCTCCTTAGAATACTTTCACTTCTGCCAGGAAGGTTATCAGATTGTATGTTTGAGACCACCCTAGGTTAGGTAGCAAGACCTTGTCACAAAACAAGTACCAAGATAAACAACAAAACATCCCAAATCAAATTCTAATTTGTAGGTAATGATTGCTCTGGTTGATTTTTGTCAGACTTTCTATATGACTGAATTTTAGTTTCACTCTCTTTTGTGACTATGTTCTGATTCTTACCTCTTGGGGTGAGACAGTGTGTGACCTACTTTTTGCTTTATAGGAGCCCACAGCTGAGAAGCTTTGGGCTTGTAGAGATATTAGATGTTTTAAAGGGTTTTAACCTTTAAAAACAGTGGGACTTTTAAAAAGTCATTTATTTTTTTAAAAGATTTATTTATTATGCATACAATGTTCTGTTAACATATATACACCAGAAGAGGCACCAGATCTCATTATAGATGGTTGTGAGCCACCATGTGGTTGCTGGGAATTGAACTCAGGACCTCTGGAAGAGCAGCTAGTGCTCTTAACCTCTGAGCCATCTCTCCAGCCCAGTCATTTATGTTTTATATTGTGATATTAGCATGAAATCTTGGGGGTAAACAAGAAAGGCAGGGTTGTAGTTTAACTGGTGTGTCAAGTAGACAAGGGGTAGGTTTTCCTGGTTGTTTGTCAGCTTGATACAACCTAAAGTTATTTAGGAAGAGGGAGCTTCAGTTAAGAAAATGCCTACATCAGATCAGTTTCCAGGCAAATCTCTGGGGCATTTTCTTTTTTTTATATTTGATGTGGCATGGGTCAGCTCACTAGGAGTGGGGCCACCACTCTGGAGGAGGTCCTGAGTTGTATAAGAAAGCAGGCTGAGCAATCCAGAAAAGAAGCCAGTAAGTAGCGTTCTTCCATTATATCTGATTCAATTCCTGCCTTCAGGTTCCTGCCTGAATTCCTTGAATTCCTACCCTGTCTTCTTTTAGTGGTGAACTAATTGTTCACTCTAAGTGAAATAAACCCTTTCTTTCTAAGTCGTTTTTGGTCATAGTGTTTTATTACAGCAGCAAAATCTAAGACATAGTTTATGGTTTCCCCAAAGTTCGTGTATTTGAAGCTAGCCGCCAATGCAACGGTGTGGAGCCTTTGAAAGACAATTCGATGGAGGCCTGAAGAGATGACTTAGTTGTTAAGAGTGCTTCTTACTCTTCCAGAAGAACCGAGTTCAGTTCCCAGCACCTGGGCCTGGTGGCTTACAACCACCTGTAAATCAGCTCCAGGGGATTTGACTTTCTCTTCTGCATTCCTCTGGCATATATTATCACACATGAACACACATTCATACACACACACACACGTATTTTGTCATAGAAATACATAATGAACTAATACAAGTATTTATGAACTCTAAATTGCTAGTTTTTTTCAAACAATACAGCAATAGCAACAAAAATCTTGTTCCATTTCCAGAGATTTTCTTTACAGGCAGCAAAGGAGCTTGAAGTCATGGATATACAGTACCTGGAGCACCTTCTTCTCTCATAGTCATGGATATACAGTACCTGGAGCACCTTCTTCTCTCATAGTCATGGATATA
>NW_004949141.1:2006608-2010273 GCF_000317375.1 Microtus ochrogaster
ACAGTACCTGGAGCACCTTCTTCTCTCATAGTCATGGATATACAGTACCTGGAGCACCTTCTTCTCTCATAGTCATGGATATACAGTACCTGGAGTACCTTCTTGTCTCATAGACATTGGCAGGCACCTACGGAGACACTGTCTTGAATCTCTAGCTAACAGATTTACAGATGTATAGCCATGCTGCCTGTCTCTGGTGCTGGGCTCTGAACCCTCCCCTGAGCCCCCATCATGCTATGGGCTCTCTGACTGTCTGTTCCTGGCTTTAATAACTCACCCAATAAATTTCATAGCCCCAGCAGTCTGTCCCAGTGTCCCTTTCAGACATCCACCTAGGACTTTTCATAACTGTGTCTGATTTGGATGGGGTTTCACTGAATTGGATTGTACTTTGGGGATTTCTCGTCCTTAATTTACTATGGTCTCTCCACACTGTTATTTGGCAACTCTCTCAATTCTTTGGGATACCTATCATGTCTGTACTTGGTAAAACCAAATGCTGCCGTGAAATAATCCTTTTGTATACTGTGTGAATATATGTCATGTTATGGAATGGTCTTCTGTACACTGTGAATGTGTTGCTTTCATTGGTTGATAAATGAAGTTGCTTCGGCCTATGGCAAGGGAGGATAGAGTCAGGAAGGAAATCTAAGCAGAGATACAGGTGAAGTAGGGCAGAGTCTGGAGAGACACCATCCAATCACCCAAGGAACAACATGCCAGGAGACTGGTAATGCCACAGCCACGTGATAATACTTAGATTAATAGAAATGGGTTAATTTAAATGCAAGAGCTAGCTAGTAATAAGCCTGAGTCACTAGCCAAACATTTATAATTTACATTAAGCCTCTGAGTGGTTATTTGGGAACCAGCAGGAGGGAGAGAAAAGTTGTGTTACAAATGGCATACCAACAAGGGGCTCTCAAATTTACACAAGACCTGAGAAAGCTTTAAAAAAGGGTTCCAGAACACATAAATGGAGTAAAAAACAGCTTTATAGTTCATGTCTCTCATTGCAGGTCCACAGCATAGAATTGTGTCCCCTGGCTGCAGCATGGTGGATTTCTGAGGTCTCTCACAGTCATAGTAGAAGAGACTCCTCCCAGACACTGCCTGTGGGTTTAAGAGTGCATCTATTCTGCATGGCAGGCTCCGAAGCCTCTTACATGGGCCACTGTAAAGAAGCTTCTCCCAGCTCCTGTCTATGGGAGGTAAACAAGACAGTCATCGGTACCTTCAGCACACTGGAAAGCCTAGTGGGGTGGAGCCAACAGTTAAAGTTGCTGCTTTGGTCCTAGCCATTCCCAGTTAGCAGTTTAAAGCAGTGGTCAGAAAGGGAGGGATTACAGATACACAATAAATACAGATTCAGATAAAAAAAAAACCTCTAAATAGGTCACAGTGTATTTAAAAACTGCACTTAGGTTTGGGAGGGAGGAAAAAAGGATACGGACAGTCATAGATTAAAAGAATAATCTAAAGATAATAAAATGAAGTCCTTGGAAAAGGAATTGAGTAATAAATTATAATATGCCATGTAAAGATGGAAAATACACAGAGTCAAGATTATATAAATTATTGTTTTCTTTTATTTTTGACTATTAATGAGCTAACTTCTGAGAGAGATTTGATTGTGGAGGCTATTAAGTTAAACCAACATATATATTTTAAAGGTATCTTGACTTTGAAATTTGGGTCTGAGAATATGTTGCTTTGGAAAAGAGGTTCTGCTTCTGTTTCCATAGAATATGAGAAGCTGTGGATTCCTTCCAGGTTAATATAGTTTGGTTGACCAAGACCCCTTTGAAAGGCCTCTGACAGGAACAATGATCTAGGTGATCCAACATCCACCAACTTCCAGGCTGCCACACAAAATACCCTAGTCAGGACTTGACCATAATTCTAAATTTTCTCAGGGTTCCTCTAAGATTAACAATACCCAACAATCATCAGGAAGTAGTCTAGAACTATGCCCAAATTTCCAAAACATTGTTTATGAATGTTTGTTTTCATTTAAGGGGGGTTTGTTATAAATTGTTATTGGTCATAGTCAATCTTTTTCTAAAAGAAAAGAAGGGGATATGATATAAAATGGAAAAAAGATAGATTATTAAATCTATCTTAATCTAAAAAACAACTGTTAATCTCAAAATATTTTACATTGGTATGAATTTTGGTTTATTGGTATAAATTTAAAGTCAATTTTCTTATACCATATGTATATTTCTACTCTCATTTAAGGTATTAATATTTATGCAGCTCATTTAAAAATATAATATAAAATACAGATTAATAATAGTTTAAAGTACAGTTTTAAATTATAAAATAATAATAGTTTAAAATACAGATTAATAGTAATATAATAATAATAGTCATATTAGTCAAACTTATAGTCATATTAGTTAGGATTTTTAGGTATACAAGGATATATTTCAATTAGATAGGTAATCTTCAAAAACTTCAAAGACCTACAGAATATGGCATTTAAAATGTTTTAAGAACTTAGATTTGTCTTGACAGTGGGGCATCTCTACTCCCAGCAGCACCAAATACTTCAAAGAGGGTGATAGGCATTGAAGAACTTCCATATGGAGCTTGCTTTCAATGTGGCAAGGCTAGTCGCTTGGGCAAGAAACTACTTTTGCTTGGACTGCTTGACAGTATCCTGAATAAACTGGACATTCGGGACCCACAGGAAAGTGACCACTGAATATTAGCAAAACAAGGCACAATGGTTTTTCAGGGTTCCTGCTTCACAGAAGAAACTGTTAGACATTCCTCAGGACACAGAGGATAATAACGGACAAACTCTGCCAATATAGGTGGGACAGTCTTTCAAATTTCCTGCTTTACTAAAAAGTCTGCCAGATATTCTGGGCCTGGAGGCTGAAGATGGATGCCCCAAAGTTACAAAAGAACTTTGGGGGGATGGAGAGATGGCTCAGTGGTTAAGAGCACTGACTGCTCTTCCAGAGGACCTGGGTTCAATTCCCAGCACCCACATGGCAGCTCACAGCTGTCTGAAGATCCAGTTGCAGGGGATCTGACACATTCACATCAATGCACATAAAATAAAGTTAAATAAAAGAACTTTGGGTGACTGTCCAGGCAGCCATATGTCTCTGTCATTTCTAGAGTTTTAGAAGTTGCTTGCAATGCACTTCCTGTTAACTCAGGTAATATTATATCCTTTTGGGGTCTTTGATGGAGTTAAAGACTAGTTACAATTGTTTTCCTTAGTTATGATAAAAGATAAATTAGACATGAAATTCTAGACTCACAAAGATAGGATAGGTGATAAAGTATTTTCTTTAATTTTGTGAAATATAAATAGACTAGATATTATAAGTATAATTCTTACTTGATGGCTGTTATGTTATGTGTAATTTTACTATGTTAAAGTAAAAAACTTCCTTTTTGATTAGATGGAAATAGGGAAATGCTGTGAGAAGATCTGTCTGTACACTGTGAAAAAGGCCTCAGCCTAGCTACTCTTGTTTGGCTCTTCCAATATAGCTTCTATTAGACATTAGAAAAAGTCCACTGCTGGCCCAAATTCAAAACTGTCTCCCTCCCTCCCTCCTTCCCTCTTTCTTTTTCTCTCTCCCTTCCTTTCTTTCTTTCTTTCTTTCTTTCTTTCTTTCTTTCTTTCTTTCTTTCTTTCT
>NW_004949141.1:2012279-2015047 GCF_000317375.1 Microtus ochrogaster
CTCAGATATGATTGGTTAAACAAGCAGAAGCTATTTTAGTATCTTTTTAATTGGCTGAGATTTAGTCATCATTTTTGGACACATCTGCTCAAGCTTGGGCAAGTCCAGCTGTGGCTCAGAAGGAGGCTGCTGGATTTGTCCTTGAGACACTGTGAGACTGACTTAGGCCCTCTTGTCTTTTCTCCCTCCCTTAATGTAAGGGCCTTGTAGATGAACGGCCATTTGTTAGAAAAGATGCCTGTTTTGCCTTTCTCAGAGAGCTGCAACTTAAATTCAGTTGTCGAAAGTGAGGAGTTTAACCCCTTCAATATATACCGAGCAGAGGCCCCAGATATTGCCTAATGTCTCCCCTTACAACAAAGGATGGATTTATCTGTCACTGTTGTTTCTTAGGGTATTTAAAAGTTTTTGACGAGGAGAGTGGCTCATTGGTTTTCAAAAGTTTGAGTGGCTACATGTAATCGCAGATGTCTGCTCTCCGAGTACTTCTTCCATTTGCTTTTGTTCACAAAAATGTTCCCCTGTTCAAGATCATGAATGTCTTTGAAGCTCTTGGTAGAATGGCCATGGCTCACCAGGTAGTGTATTTGGTGTAGGAGGTTCTTCTGTGTATGTGTTGCTTTCATTGGTTGAATAAAGAAACTGCCTTGGCCTTTTGATAGGGCAGCACTTAGATAGGTGGAGTAGACAGAACTGAATGCTGGGAAGCAGGGCAGTGTGGCAGATGCCATGGCTCTCCTGCCTAAGACAGACATAGGTTAGAATCTTGCCAGTAAGCCACAGTCACGTGGTGATACACAGACTTAATAGACATGGGTTAATCAAGACGTGAGAGTTAGGTAATATGAGGCTAGGGCTAGTGGGCCAGGCAGTGATTTAATTAATACAATTTCTGTGTGATTATTTCCGGTTAAGCTAGCCGGGTGGCCGGAACAAGGGCCCCTGCTCCTCCTACAACAGGTATCCATGGCCTCCTTGAACAAGAGAGAACAGAGGACTCTTCACAGTTACAGGACATTTTGAGAGATGCCTCATAGTTCCCTAGTTGAAGGTTAAGGGGCAAAATACTGTCCCTTAAAAATAATCCTTCTGACTACATCCATATTTGTCTCCAAATATGGTTTCTGAACACCCAGAAGGTCAGTTACACCAGTCTGTGCCTTTTAACTACCCACGCTCTATTTAGAAAAAGCTTAGGCTAAAACCAAAATGCTTTTAAGTCCATTTTGATGAGACATATATTTTCGTTCTTTTAAGCCAATTCTTATAATTGTGTATTAAGAAGAGATCATTAATTTACACCAGTAACTGACACCATTAATTTAAGCAGGGAGTTGGCATCAATGAGTTGAACTTTAACCTTAGCCATTTTAATATCATTAAAGTTTCATCTTTTAAGTACATAGTTCTCAAGTTTTAGTTCATTAGGCAATTTCTCAGATCTTTGCAAATTTCTTAAGCTTTCCAGCTTTCTCTTCTATTCTAGAAAAATGTCTAGCCAATAAAATCTTCACATAATAGTCCTTTTCTTACTGAAACGATTTCATTTTTGCATTCTCTCAACATTTTCTTCTACTCATTGGTTTTCTTAAGACCGTGAGACATAGAAACATTAAGAAATAAATTCACCATATGCTGTGAGAAATTCCTCTCTGGAGGAGTACTAAGCAAGTAAGGTCCCAATGACAAACTAAAGTTTGATTTTGCTATTTTACTAAAGTTCAGCTAGGGAACCCGTGAATTTATGGGGATGATGATGAGCAGATAGATAGAGACAGGAGCATGGCTGATTTCAAAGCAGCCATACCAGGAGGTCCTCACCCTGTGTGCATAAAGGCTTCCCCATTACTGCATAGGTAGAGCCCCCTCTTTCTGGTCTTCCACAGTCTGTATATTCAAGCTCTTTCCTAAGGTCTCAAGGCCACACACAATTAGAAAAGAATTGCAGCGGGGCGGTGGTGGCGCACGCCTTTAATCCCAGCACTCGGGAGGCAGAGACAGGCGGATCTCTGTGAGTTCGAGACCAGCCTGGTCTACAAGAGCTAGTTCCAGGACAGGCTCCAAAAACCACAGAGAAACCCTGTCTCGAAAAACCAAAAAAAAAAAAAAAAAAAAAAAAAAAAAAAAAAAAAAAAAAAAAAAAAAAAAAAAAAAAAAAAAAAAAAAAAAGAAAAGAATTGCAGACAACTGACTGGGAGAAGTGGCAGGAAGCTCAGTGAGGGTCCAATGACTCTTCCCACCCCTCCTAAGAGCAAGAACAAGCCATCTGTGATCTTCTATGAGCAGACATGGTGGTCTTTTGAAGATGGCAGATTTTTGGCGTGGAGGCCAGGACTACGCAGCACTACCTTAATAAAAACAGAGCTGAATTAAAATTACACACAGAAGATAATATAATAAATCAATATTACCTGTGTGATACTGGTAAACTATGAGACATTGTTAAGTTCATAGTTGTAAAGTAAATGTTACAGAAAACATAAGACAGTCAAATCCATTTTGTGCTATGTACAACCCAGAGAATGACCTACCACAGCCATGTTTTTGGTTGAATGAGTGTAGGTAGCAGATGGAGAGAAACAGTAATGTACAGGGAAATGCCATCAAATTAATGCTACAAGATACAGCAGCACTCAGCAAAGGATGCCCAGTAAAGCTATGACGCTGGAATTATTATTGTGCTCTTTATTTTAGACTGTCAATAGGCTCTTATTTTGTTATTATTCTGTTTTAGTGGCAGGCGGCTGGGGTGCTTGGGTCGCAGCCCC
>NW_004949141.1:2019135-2028545 GCF_000317375.1 Microtus ochrogaster
AAGGTCATTGGTTAATTAAATAAAGAAGCTGCTTGCCCTGATAGGTTAAAACATAGGTGGGAGGAGTAAACAGAACAGAACTCTGGGAGGAAGAAGAAGTGAGCTCAGAGTCTCGAGAGCTCTGCGCTCTGGAGCAGAGACGCCATGCTCCCGGCTCCTGGGCAGACGCGGGGATATCTCTGCTCTCTGAGGCACACGTGATGAAGCTCCAACCCAGGATGGACGTAGGCTAGAATCTTCCCGGTAAGCGCACCCAGCTGTGCTACACAGATTATAAGAAATGGGCTAGTCCAGGTGCGAGAGTTAGCCTAGAAGAGGCTAGATAGAAATGGGACAAGCAGTGATTAAAAGAATACAGTGTGCGTGTAATTATTTTGGGGCATAAGCTAGCAGGCGGCCTGGGGTCTAGAAGATAGAATACAGTAAACAATAGCATCTCCAAGAACTTGGAAAGGGGCGATGCCAGCCCACTTCTCCTAAGCTTGTCAGTTGGTCATTGTAACTAGAAACTAAAAACAAAAGCTAGGGTATCTGGAGTCCATGGGGACAGAAAGGAATCTTGAGAAGGGCAAGAATGGTCTATATCAGATAGAGATAAGCAGGTTTGGAGGCATCAAACATTAAGAGTGGGCACTAAGACCTTGCTGAGCCCACATTTCCCACCACCTGCCCAGGCAGGCTGACTCCTCTTTGCCTCCAGTTGTTTTGGTTTCTTATGGTAGCAGCTCTTCTAGCACCTGGCAATCCATCCTTTGGAGCCCACCAGGTTTAGCCACCTCAGTGTTAGCTCTCATGGGTGCTGTGGGACAACGGTCTTGTACCCTGTAAAGATTTGTCACTTGTATTGGTTTAATAAAACACTGATTGGCCAGTAGCCAGATAGGAAGTATAGGTGGAGTGCCCAGACTAGGAGAATTCTGGGAAGAGGAAAGACTCAGTCTGCAGTCACCAGCCAGATGCAGAGGAATCAAGATGAAAATGCCTTACTGAGTAAGATGCCAAGCCATGTGGCTAAACATAGCAAAGAATTATGGGTTAATTTAAGTTGTAAGAGCTAGTTAATAACAATCCTGAGCTAATAGGCCAACCAGTTTATAATTAATATAAGCCTCTGTGTGTTTTGTTGGAACTTAATGGCTGTGGGAATGGGCAGGACAGAAACTTCCATCTATACATGGGTAACTGGTTAGTGCTGGAAGAACATGGCTGGGAATAGTCTAAGTTCCCTTTAGAAACTAGTGAATATATCATGCAAAATAATATGTCAAAAATCCCCCCCCCCCAAACACCATGGGAGTCTCTGGTAGCACCTCCTTAGTTTAATACAGAAAATGCATCAACTTTATTACGTGGTACTAGAGTCCATGTCTTCTTTGGGTCTTCCACTTCCATGATCCCATTAAGCATCTAGGAAAGTGAAAACTCAAAAGGAGGAAAATGTGGGGATATGGGACTGAGTGCCTATTGTGTAAGAAACCTGGAGGTGAGGTAATCCCCTGAGGGCTCAGTGGTAGTGGGAAGTCTTAGGGTATCCCAATCTTGGCGCTTGCCACATGGCTTCATAAACAAAATTATCATTGAAGTCTCATGGTCCTTGCCATTTGATGTTGTCAGAAGTCAAGATGGCAATAATCATGGGGTTACTTTTTGCTTATGGTGAGCTCAGCTCCATGATAAAATGAACCCAACCCCCTCATCAGAGGATGAGTCCTGGAGGGACCCATGTGTCTGGCAGATTAAATGTAGACAGTCATGTAAATGAAGACTGCACTTTTGTTTCCTGGCTGCCCAGACCTGAATAATCACACAAAACTATATTAATTATAATACTGTTTGACCAATGGCTCAGGCATATTCCTAGCTAGCTCTTATATCTTAAATTAACCCATTTCTATTAATCTGTGTAGTGCCACGAGGCTGTGACTTTCTGGTAAGGGTTCTGGCTTCTTTCTCCCTTAGCAGCTACATGGCATCTGCCTGATTCTGCCTTCTTTCCTCCTCTATCTCTGCTTGGATTTCCCACCTTGCTATATTTTGCCCTGCCATAGGCCAAAGCAGATTCTTTATTAACCAATGGTAATAAAACACATTCACAGCATACGGAGGGGCATCCCATATCACAGTCACTCTCTACTAGTTCAAATGAGCATTCAACTTAAAGTAACAAAGATATAACAGAATGAATTACCCTCAAATCTATAGACCCAAAATAGCAAAATAAAGAAACAGGAAGGAATTTCCTGTCCCAATTCCAGGAAGGGGAACCTATGTGTACTACCCTAAGTTGTACCTGTGAGTAACAAGAACTGTCACCTGGATCTTGTTTTAATCTCCCTTTGGCTCCTAGGTACAAGTTGTTACTAGGAAAGGAACCCATTAAGGTTGTGGAAGGAAAGGGGAGGTGTGCCCAGTTCCCGGGGTGAGCCTGCTTACTCTGGTGCACATGGAGAAACTGGGAAAGAGATGGTAACCTTGGTGTCATTTTGTCCCACTCAGGCACAGTGTTGGCTGAGATCACACAGATCTGTGACTTCTCCAGCAATTTAAATCTGCAAGAAACCAGCTGGTTAAAAATAGTTAATCCTGACTTAAAGCTTAGTAGCCTTGTGTGGCTGTAGTGGCATTTCAATTGTATTTTAATAAATAAAGACTGCCTGAAGGTCTGAGAATAAAAGAGTCCCGCTGGTCAGCCTTACAGACCAGGTTATGGTGACACACACTTTTAATCCCAGTAGCTGCAATGACACACACCTTTAATCCCAGGAGCCACACTAGTTTCCATAGAAACTGGGTGGTGCATGTTTTTAATCCCAGCCCTATAGAGGGTTATAAATGGGAGGAAACAGCTCTCAACACAGTCTCATTCTGAGATTCCGGGAGGCAGTATCACCATTTCAGACTGAGGTTGAGGGAAGAGCCTATGGCTGGCTGTTTTGCTTTTTGGATCTTTAGGTTGAACCCCAATTTCTGACCCTGAGTTTTTATTAATCATGATTTATTTAATGGTGCTTCAGTGTGGTGCTTTACTCATTTAAAAAAGCAAATGCTTGGGGATCCAGCAACATCAATGGATATTTTTTCTTTAATTTTCCAAACCTGATTCAAAGTCTCCCAGGTGTGGGAACCAGGTTAAAGGAAAGAAGGGAGAACCCTAGCCTGGGGGAACGGGAAAGATGATTTAGGGAGTTAAGTGAGCTGTGAGCTGTGGAGGTCTCTTGCTTTGTTCAAGCTCTCCCTATTTGGGGCAGGGAGGAGTATATGGAACAGGGCCAACCAAAGGTGTTGGTCCCCACCTCAAGGTGGTTTAAATGAGAACAGCCCCAGTTAGTGGAAGTGTTTGGAAAGGATTAGGAGGTGTGGCATTGTTGGAAATGTGTCACTGGGGTGTTCTCTGAGGTTTCAAAAGTTCAGGCCAGACCCAGTATCTGTCTTCCTGATGCCTATAGATCAGGATGTGAGCTCTCAGCTACTTCTCCAGCACCATGACTGCCTGTGTGCTGCCATGCCCCTGGCCATGATAATGGACTAACCCTCTGAAGCTGAGGCACCCAGCTAAATGCCTTCCTTTTAATGGTGCTTTCTCATGATAATACAACAGTAGCTAAGACACCCCCATCTGGGGGAATTATTTCGTTTCTTTATTTTTTTGTCGAGAACAAGCCTCAACAAAAACATAGGCATAGGGTTTTTGAAATATTAGTAAAGAATATGAAGACACATGAAAAATAATAACAGAAACCATAGAATAATACTGGGAGGGCATTCCAGTGATTACTGAAAATCTACTCATGTTTATTTTTTCCATAGCTTTCATACCCAATGTAAACGGGGGGAGGGGGTGATGGGGAGAAGGTAACAACAGATTTTATTAAGATGATACAAAGGACAACTCAAACAGTCAATCACTTTAACACTCTGAGACATCAAATCATTATTAGCATTTTGTTGTCTAGGTAGAGCTGCTACTCTAGGTCATACATTCTGAAGACCCCTTCCCAGGTCACCTCATAGTTACTAAAGAAGGAGCAGAAGTACATTTGCATATCCTGACCTCGTGTCAGGATGGCATGGACCCACATGAATGAGCTATTTTGGTGTTAAAAGAATCAAGCAGTCATATCCTTAGTTGGGACATGCAGCTATGCTTGTCTCTCTTTTGAGCAACCTCCAAACTCTGACCATCAGACAAGACAGAAATAGGCTCACATTTTTGGGCCTCCGCAATTTTTTTTTCTGGAATTGGTTTGGTCTGATTATTCCTATTCTGGTCTTTAGAACCCATCCATCCAAGGAAGAGATTTCTTGCATCTAAATGGAGACTCATTTAGAGTTCCTTAGATATGATCTCTCACTCATTTATTTTCAAAAATCCCTCTATGGTGTTCTAACTGCCAACGAGTCCTTTCCTGGACCTGTGCAGAAAGTTTTCTTGGTCACTGCAGTTCTTTCCCTGGGCCCTGTCCCACACTGCTAAGAAACTTTCTGTGCTTGACTCTTTACTGACCCGACAGAGTTTAGCTTACTTGTGACCCTGGGAACCATTACAACATGGAAGGAGATGTGTCTCTCTCAAGGGAGGCTTCTCAACATTCTTCCAGATGGGTGTCAAATCCTGAATGAGCCCATAACTTGTTGGGAACAAAAAAAGAATAGTCTCAGCACCACACAAAGGAATGTAGGAACAAAACAAAAGTAACTTGGCAAGGCAATTCTTTTTGTAAAAAAAAGACATACAAAATCTCAAACTAGATTAACACACACATCACTAGGGTTTTAGTGTAATTCATGTGTTGGTTGTGTATTTTCCCTGTCTACTGGGGTCTGACCTCATAGTTTCTCCAGACTGGCAAGTTTCAGAAGATCTGTTGCAAAACTGGCAAAGTGATCGGCTTTTTTTTTTTTTAAACAAAAGTGTAGCAGGCTTTCTTTGGGTCACCAACTAGCTCCCAAGCAAAGGTGCATAAATTTAGCATTGGTTAAGAATTAAGAATGCTCAGCCTTATTTTATGCTTGTCCAATTAGCTCTTAAACTTAGTTAAATCTGTTTCTCTTTATCTACATTTTGCCTTGGGACTTTTTAATCTTTCATTCTCTGTGTCCTACTCCATGTCTGTCTGTCTGGTTAACCCTGGGGGGGGTCTCCCTCTCTTTCTCACCCATCTCTTTACTCTTCTGTTCTCTCTCTTTCACCTAGACTCTTCCTCCTAATTATTCTCTCTGTCGTCCAGCCCTGCCTATTCCTCTTCTGCCTAGCCATTGGCTGTTTAATAGCTTTTTATTAGACCAATCATATGCTTTAGGCAGGTAAGGCAAAACAGCAACACATCTTTATATAATCAAACAAATGCAGCATAAAAAAGTAACACACCTTTACATGGTTAAAATAATATTTCTGAAACATAAAAAAACACATCTTTAAATAATTAAAGTAATATTTCACAACACAAAAGTTTTCCTAGGTAGGGGAGATGAAAAGCTTTACAAGGTGGGAAAGATTTGTGGAATGCTGGCCCTTAGTGGGCAAACTTCCTTTGACAGAAAAAAAAACACCCTAAATATTTCTCACACACCTCAACAAGTGTTTGGTCATCATCAATGTGAAGAGGGGGCAGCTATTACCCCTCCCAGTGTCTTTGGATGAGAATAGATGGCTTTTAATTCCTCATGGAAGAAGACTGTTCTGAGTCTAAATTCACCTATTTTGTCCTTGTTAATGCAAAACACAATTTTTACATCAAAGGATATAACAGAGAATTTATTCTGGAACCAAAAATAAGTAACCCGGAGAAAGCTTTCTCTAAATCCCATGTCTTGCTAATAGTCTCATGAAGTTTTTGTGGTAGCAGAACAAAGACTAAACCAAGACACTTTTCAGGTACATTGGTGGGAACATCAGGCAGGCAGTTCCTAGAACAGTGGGGGCATCTCTGCTGCAGGTGTCAGGTGGTATCTGGTCACCGTCTTCACCTTTTGCTCAATGAAAGCTCCAGATTAGGGTTAGGGTGTACTGTACATTCCCAATAATTTACTTCATAGCCACAAAGATGTTAATTTACATAGAGAGAGAAGAGCAATAAATTGAACGAGCTGGTTAGTTGGCCTAAGACAATGGGGCTGGACAGATGGCTCAGCAGTTACAGGCTTGCTCCGAGGTCACTTGGCTCTGGTATTGCAACACTTGAACCTCTCCTTGATCACGGAAGCTCTGATTAGTGAATCAGCACTGCAGTAGGTCCTGTAGATGATGTAGTTCCTTCCAGAAACTTTCATTCTCTTTCTGTCCTGAATAGTTTTATGTCAGCTTGACACAAGCTGGAGTTATCTGAAAGGGGGGGACCCTCAATTGAGAAAATGTCCCTGTAAGATTTAGCTGTACAGTATTTTCTTAATTCGTTATCAGTAGGGGAAGGCTCAGCCCATTTTGGATGATGCCATCCATGGGCTGGAGGTCCGAAGTTCTATAAGAAATCAGTCTGAGCAATCCGGGAGCGAGTGAGTAAGCAGCACCCCTCCATCCATAGCCTCTGCATCAGCTCCTGCCTCCAGGTTCCTGCCCTGACTGCCTCCAATGAAGTAATGTAGAAGAAGCTAAATGAACGCTTTCCTCTCCAACTTGCTTTTGGCCAAGGTGTTTCATCACAGCAGTAGAAATCCTAACTAGGACACAACCTTAAAGTTATAGAAAGCCAACTTCTTTCTCAAGGGAGAGCAAGCAGATAGAGTTCCTTTATCTAAGCTGTTAGCTTAATAAAAAAGCAGAAGAGCTACAGGAAATATCTTTAGGAAATGAGAAAATAAAATACATAGATCTCCTTAAAGATCTCAGGTTGAGAGATGCATAGAAGCAGCTGTTGACAATGTATTTTGTATCTAGCATGTGCTGCTTTTGGAGTGGTTTTCCCATTCTTGGGAGCAAGAGTGTGGCTTGGAAAATCAAGTCTTATGATCATGTCTCCCCAGAAAAGCCATCTACTGTTCTCTCTAACACAGAATGGGGCTATGGATGAGTCTAGGGTATTTATGTACAGTTAAATTAAAAAGTATGTTTATGAGTGTTTTTGCCTGCATACACACACACACACACACACACACACACACACACACACACACACACACACACACATTGTCACTCAGAAACCTCTCCGCCTTTCTTTCTCTTTCAGTAAAGGACACATGTGAGGTGGTTCTGAGGATGCTTTGGATGGAGTTATAATCTGAAAAGGTGAAACAAAAAGCCACTAGGTTTGCACAGAGGTCAGTACATGTCCTTTCTTTGTAATGGGCTTTCTGGTGAGAGTCAGAAAATTTTAGGGTTATGGCTGGACATGGAGACAGAGCTAAACAGCTGGTAATCATGCTGGAATTCTTGGTTCTGTGCTGACAAAGGTGTCAACTGGTTTCCAGAGTGAGGCAGCTCCTTTGTTTCTCACTTCCCCTTTTTTTATACTGCCTTAGTAGTGGGTATTGAAGATATAGAGACAAGATTATCAAATAAAGTAATGAATGGAGCAGCAACAGTCAGTCACCAAGGAAAAGTTTGACCTATGATTGCTTTCAGAAAATTCAGTTTATTAGGAGATAGGCCCTGAAACCATGATCAGGCCTTAAGGTAGAAGGGAGGGCACTGGATAGAAAAAGGTTCAATATATGGGAAAGGCCAAACATAGGGATTTTAAAGGGGAGGAGAAGCTTCTCTTTAAAGCTTGGAGGAGCTTCTTTAAGATTGAGAATAAGGCCAGTTATGAATGATGAATGCATTTAATCCCAGCACTCAGGAGGCAGAGGCAGGCGAATTGTTGTGAGTTCAAGGCCAGTCTGGTTTGTAGAGCAGGTACCAGGACAGCCAGAACTACAGAGAGAAACCCTGTCTTGGAAGAAAAAAAAGAATGAGAATAAGAAGAATAAGATACTAGAATGTTCAGTCCCAATGGAACTCAAATACAACACCCTCCCTGCAAGGCCCAGGGATAATTGTGGGGAGGCACAGAAAGAGTGTGAGAGTAGAGCGATCAGTTGAATATAAGGAAATAGTGTCTTTTGGACACAGGAGGGCAGCTACTCATATGAAGTCATAGCAGTAGTTGTGACAACAAACACAAAACCTGAGAAAGCCCAAGCCAGACTAAATCTCAGTGTGGAGATGGCAGCTGGGTGTTAACGAACATCTTTCTGTACACTGTGAGGATGTATCTTTGCCAAGATACCTTCAGTTGGTTTAATAAAAAACTAGATGGCCAATAGCTAGATAGGAAGAGGTTAGGGGAAAAAGCCAAACTGGGATGCTCGGAAGAGGGCAGAGTCACAGGGAGTCAATAAGAGATGCAGAGGAAGCAGGAGATGAATATGCCAGGTAAAAAAAGGTATTGCCATGTGGTACCATGTAGAGAAGAAATATGGGTTAATTTAGGTTGTAAGAGTTAGTTAGTAACAAGCCTAAGCTATCAGCTGAGCACTTATAATTAATAATAAGTCTCTGTGTGGTTAATTGGGAGCTGGCCAGTACTCCCAATGAAAAACTCCACCTACAAATGGTGCCTAATATCCAGTGCCATGTATATTCACAGAAAATCTTAAAAAGCTTTAAACAAGATTCCAAACACACCAAAAACAACCAAATGCAGTTTGCTAGACCTGCAGTCTCTTACACAGGCCACAGAACAGAAAGGCATTTCCCAGCCATTGCCTGCAGGCTGGAGCTGCCAGCGCGAGCCCTGCCAACATGTCATGAGCTAAGTCTGTTCATGTGATCAAAGAACAATACAGTTGCTCAATAAAGACAGATGGAAAAACCTCTAAACAGGTTACAGTGTGTTTAAAAATGTACAAAAGCTTAGGAAAGAAAGGAGAAAGGTATAGACAGTCATAGACAAAATAGTTTAAAAATAATAACATCCTGAAAAAATAGAAAAATAGTTTAAAAATTATGTCCTGGAAAAAAGGAGTAAAGATATATATGCCACATAAAGATGGAAAATATACAGGGAGCCTGGATCCTGTATCTTATTGTGTTGTCTTTAAAATTTTTGGTTGCTGATGAACAAATGATAGCTGCTGAGAGTCATGGGATTATAAAAACTGTTAAACACATTTTAAAAATGTCTTAACTTCAAAATGTAAGCCAAAAAAATGTATTGTGTTGGGGGAAAAGTAATAGTTTTATTTCCCAGGAAATGAGAGGCTATGGAGTCATTCTAGGTTTATATGGATCAGGTTTGATCAGGGAATATCCTCTGAAAATTCTGGCTACAGACATAAAGAAATAAATCTAGAAAAACTACAAGACATGTAACGTTCACTGAACCTTCTCAAATATAAAACAACAGGGGGCTGGAGAGATGGCTCAGAGGTTAAGAGCATTGCCTGCTCTTCCAAAGGTCCTGAGTTCAATTCCCAGCAACCACATGGTGGCT
>NW_004949141.1:2028670-2030100 GCF_000317375.1 Microtus ochrogaster
TTGGCTAACTTGTATACAACACACAGTCTATACTTGTATTAATGTATATATATATATATATATATATGTTACCTTTGAAAGTTTATATATTTTCAGAGCAAGGCGACCATACACTAATGAAATGGATGACCCAGGTGATCCAGAATCTCAGAACACCTCTGTTGAAGTTTCCTCAGAACTCTGTATCCAGGACAGCTTCAAGGCTGCTGGCTGAGATGATCCAGCCTCATAGAATACTCCAGCCAAGTCTTAACCATTATTCTGATTTTCTCAAGGTACCTCCCAAAGATTCCAGCACCCTCAGACAATGGGAAGCAGTTTAGAGAAAACAACACCTACATTCCCAAAAGGTGAATTATGAATGTTTGATTTTGTTGGGGAGGGTTCAAGTTGCTACTGGTCATGGTCAAGAAAATACTACTCAAAAAATATTAGATTTAGGAATCTCTTTATATAGATATGATAGGGGAAATGATATATTATTTTTCCTCCCAGCATTCACTTCCATCTTGCCTACCTCTCTAAGTTCTGCTCTGTCAACAGGCCAAAGCAGTTTCTTTATTAACCAATGAAAGCAACAAACAGACAGAAGGACCTCCTACACCAATTAACTGTCTTCCTTTATAAGAGTTGCTGTGGTTATGGTATCTCTTTATAGCAATAGAGACCCTAAGACAGAAGTTGGTACCAGAGTCTGGGGTATTTCTGTGGTAGGTCTGACCATGCCTTTGTTTGGAGGAATGTGGATTTTGGGATTTTGGGTTAGGAAAGCAATAGAATGCTTTCACAGTGGTGGTTAATGGGTCACACTAGTAGGAGCATGGAAGGCAATAGTGCTGAGAATGATTTGTACTGGGGCTGTGGGTGGCTGGCTCAGAAGGTTTCAGAAGAAAAGAATAGTAATACACGGCCTAGAGATTATTCTTGTGATATTCTGATGAAGAATATGGCTGTCTTTTGCCCTTTTCCAGAGTCTGCCTGAGGCTAAAGTGAAGAGTTTTGGATTACTTCTGGTGGCAGAGGAGATCTCACAACAGCTAATATAGACTCTGTCACTTGGTTTTTAGGGATAACTCTTATGAAGATCTATAATGAGAAGGAACAAGCTGGAATGAGAGGAGGTGGGTGCACAAACACTGTTTCAAATGGCAACAGTTTCTCTGGGTAGGGGGAGCATCTAATTCTAAAGAGAACAGTAGGGAGCATACCTATCCACCCCTTAACCAGATTCTGCCAGGAACTGAATCAAAGATAAATCTAACACCAGTAATACAGACACTGAGAGCAACAATTAATAAGTGGGGCATCCTGAAACTGAGAAGCTTCTGTAAAGCAAAGAACATGGTTAACAAGACAAAATGGCAGCCTATAGAATGGGAAAAGATCTTCACCAACCCCACTCTGGACAGAGGACTGATCTTCAAAATGCT
>NW_004949141.1:2030487-2032460 GCF_000317375.1 Microtus ochrogaster
TCAACATCTCCAGCCATCAGAGAAATGCAAATCAAAACAACTCTGAGATTCCATCATACACCTGTAAGAATGGCCAAGATCAAAAACACTTATGCTGGAAAGGGGTAAAGGGAACACTCCTGCATTGCTAGTGGGAGTGCAAACTTGTACAGCCCCTTTGGAAATCCGTATGGTGATTTCTCAGAAAATTAGGAAACAATCTACCTCAAAACCCAGCAATACCACTTTTGGGTATATACTCAAAGGAAGCTCAATCATACCACAAGGACATGTGCTCAGCTATGTTCATAGCAGCATTATTCATAATAGCCAGAACCTGGAAACAACCTAGATGCCTCTCAAGGGAAGAATGGATAAAGAAAATGTGGTGCATTTATACATGGAGTACTACACAGTGGTAAAAAAATAATCACATCTTGATATTTGCAGGCAAATGGATGGATCTAGAAAAGAAAACATATTGAGTGAGGTACCCCAGACCCAGAAAGACAAATATAATATGTACTCATTCATAAGTGGTTTTTAGACATAAATCCACAATCCACAACCCCAGAGAACCTAGACAACAAAGAAGATCCTAAGAGAGATATACCTGGATATAAATAGAAAGGAGAAAAACACAAGATATCCTGAGTTAAATTGGGAAAGTGGGGATCATGGGAAAGGGTAGAAGAGGAGAGGGGAGGGAGAGAGGGGAGTGGAGAAAAACGTATAGTGCAATAAAAACAATAAAAAATAAGAGTCTGATAGCAAGTGAGCCATGTGTTGTTCATTCAGCTCTCAGAGCTCCTCAAAGGAGCATTTCAATGGAGTGTATGTGTGGTGGGGGGGATGTAGTAACAGCCAACTCCTGTCCCATCTTCAACTTATTGGCTTCCTTTAGCAACAGTGCCGTGGCAGCAGTGGCCCAGATGCAGGCTGCTATCCTACTGCAATGGGGTCTAGGCATTTAATTTAGATAAATAGGTTTCTCCAGGGTCCCAAAGTTTGAATCAGTAAGACTTTTGGCAAACTGTTTTGCTTGTCCACAAGCAAGAGGAAAAATTTATTAATGTCAGGTAGTCCTGACATTAATAATGGGGCTCACATCAAAACTCCCTTGAGTTTTTGAAATTCCTCCTGCTCTTTGTCCTCCCCCCTCAGGGGGCCATTTGCTCCCAGGCTCTCATTCAATGGTTTTGCTATTTCCGCAAAGTTGGATATCCATAGTAGGCAATATCTGACTGTACCCAGGAATCCTCTTACCAGGCTCTTGTTCTGTCGCTAAGGGATAATTAGAATAGCTTGAATCCTGCTCGTGGACAAAGTTCTGTTGCCACCCTCTAAGCAATAACCTAAATAAATTATCTATTAGAGGGCAACTGGGCCTTTTTTAGCTAACACACCACCCGCCGGAGCGTTTTCTGAGCCGCTTCTTTGCGGCACGTTGGCATTCCTTCCTGTGTAGATAGCAACTAAGACACCATTCACACACTGCAAGAGGGTGACATTTGGACGCCCTTGGTGGCACTCAAGCAGATTCATGCTAAAAACTTCACCAAACAAGGCTGGGGAATTTTTAAATCCCTGTGGCAACTGATTCTAAGTCAGCTGGCTGCTGTCACTTGATTTAGTATATGCCCATTTACACGCAAATATAGCCTGACTTTAATACAGTTCCTTATATTGTGGTGACCCCCAGCCATAAAACTATTTTTGTTACTACTTCATAACTGCAATTTTGCTAGTGTTATGAGTCATAATGTAAATATCTGTGTTTTCCGGTGATCTTAGGAACTCCTGTGAAGGTTGAGAGCTGATGAAAACATTTTTCTCTGGATCTAATAGGCTAAGCAGGGTATAAAGACTTTGTCTGTTGTGTATATACAGACTTCACTCTTTTGTTTACTTCCCTTAAAGTGCCGGGCAGGAATTTGGTACCTGCATAGTCTTAATGACCAGGAGCTGTAGGCAGACGTTTCTCTCCTGCCCAC
>NW_004949141.1:2033085-2034543 GCF_000317375.1 Microtus ochrogaster
GCCACCATCGCCCGGCTCAAGTGACAAATCTTTACAGTGTACCAGAGGATTATCCCACAGCAAGGAGCAATGGGGTGTTCTGTGGAGAGTGGTAGAGTCCAAGAATTCCTGCTTCTCTAAGGTGGCTGATGTGTTTCTGGTGCCTGTTTTGGCCTCTCTTGAGATGGCTGTTCATGCAAAGCCAGTCCAGGAAACTTGGTCTCTGCCCGTACTCCAGAGGATTTTAACTTTAGTTTTGTCAGGAAGGAGTGTGACAAAAATCTAAGAGCTCCTAGTTTTCCAGTATCTGCTTCTGTCGTTCTCTTCCTCTGACAAAGGGCATTACCAAGACTGCTGTGCGTGGGTCCCCAGGCCCAGAGTGATTTTATTCTTGACAAATATGATGATGGCACCAAGTTTTCCCAACAAATCTCTGGCAGTTAGAGGATGTGGGCAGTCTGGCATCAGAGTGAAAGAGTCGGTTTCTGCACCTCGTCCAAGGTCTGCTTCTAGTCTGGGGTCCAGGAGTAGGTGCCAGTTCCTGAGGCCCTTTGAATAGCCATTTACTCCTTAGTAGTGGGTCCCAGAGGGTGGATTAGCACTGAATGGGCTGCACCTGTGTCTCCCAGGAACGAGAGTTTTGCCCTCTCTTTTTCCTGTGACCAGGGGCTACTGGAGGCTTATTTGTATGGGGTCCTGGCCCTGTCATTCTGCCCCATTCAGAAAAAGAATCAGTTTTCTTCTTCTGATCTGTCAGTTCTTGGACATTCTTTTTCCCAGTGCCCTCTTTCTCTATAATAGGCTCAGTGGTCTTTCTTAGCTCGGCTCTGGGCTGTTTTGGGCATCTGAGGAATTTCAGACTGCCCTTCAACCACTCTCTGAAGCAGCCACCTAGTCAGGGTTCTATCTTTTCTCATCTGAGTTTCTGTTGTTAAAAGTCTTCTGAGCTATCTCTAACAGTTGTGATCTGTTCATCCCTTCAAGCCCCTCTAACTTTTGTAACTTCCTGTGAACATCTGGGGCCGACTGGGTAATAAAAGCAATATTAATAGCCTGCTGGTTCTCCGGAGTAACTGGGTCAGTGGGTGTGAACTCCTGACATACTTCTCTGGGAACCCAGTAGGGATTTCCGACTTCCCTGGATTACCTCCATCGTCAGCCTCCTAGCCGCTGCTCTTATTCTGGCCAGAAGATCTGGCAAGAGGTGTCTGACCACCTGACCTTACCAGTGTTAAGGTCCCAGTCTGGTAAAGGTTAAGGGCAGTATTCACTTGGTCCTCAATTCTGCTCCCAATCCTATAGCCCCTGAACCCACATAGCTTTAGTTTTATCCTCCATCAAGATTCAGTCTCTCTTTTCAGCAGTAAAGAGAGCACCTAGGAGGGGCTAGGGAGATAGCTCAGAGGTTAAGAGCACTGGCTGCTCCTCTGGAGGTCCTGAGTTCAATTCCCAGCACCCACATGGTGGCTCACAACCATC
>NW_004949141.1:2034668-2037137 GCF_000317375.1 Microtus ochrogaster
GCCCAGGTGGGCTGATGGGTGAAGAAAACGGTTTTCCACAGCAAGTTAATAGGGCCTGGGGCTTCCCAGAGAAAGGATTCTGGGATTGACAGTTATAAAGACAGCTGGCTGAAAAAGGAACACAGTCTAGAAAAGGGTCTAGGCTTTTTGCTCCATTAGTCTCTTCCCCTTGTGAGGGTTGAGGGTATTTAGGAGGTGCCTCTCTGAGAGAGATACTAGCCTAGCTCAGCTGGGGCTAGGCATAGTTCTTCTCAGTGTGAAGAGGCGAGAGCCAGCCAGGCAGGGGTGAAGGCAAACCAGGATAGATTTTAGAGATTGCAGGTTCCCCTTCAGACAAGGTCAGGTCCTGGCCTGGCTGAGTGCAGGGACTGTGATGTGGGAGAATGCATACTTCCTCTTCTGTGGGAAATAGGGCGGAGAAGCCTGGCATTTTGTTAAGATTTTTCACTCAGCCTTTGGCCCATGGGTTTGGTGATTAAAACAGAAAACCTAAGAGCCCTGCTTAAGTACATAACACCTCAGCCATGGCCGGGGGCTCCAGAAGCCAGCAGTGGATAGAAGGAAACTGATCTGGGAGGCCAAGACTTCCTGTGACCATTCGTCAGACTTTCCCTGCTAATTAAGGGTCAAATGACCCCTCATCTGACCATGCCACATCAAGGGTGGGCCACTGTAGCTCACAGAGGTGGCAGAGCTATTACAGTGACAATTTATCTGCATAGTTCACCTCACAGAACTCCCGGAAGTGCTGTAGCATGCAATTCAGGGGTTATTTGGCTGTTGTTGGTCTGGCTCCCATCCCTGCAATGAAACTTGAAATCAAGAATCTAGTAGAGAATAGTATAAGAAGACAGTGTACTAACACACTCAGAGGAGACCAACTAACCTCAGACATATAGATGCATGGTAGCTACCTCATTCATACAATAGAAAGACAAAAGATGTCCCGTTTGTCCCTTTGAGACAAAGGTCTACGATTGCATCTAATTTTCTCCAAATGTTCAGACTTCAAAACAAAACAGAATAACTTACCGATTGGTGCAAGTTTCAGAAGTTTCAGATGTACATTAGGTGGCAGATTTTACATTCTTTTGATTTCAACGAACAGATTTTCGGTGTTCCTAGTCTGGGCTGCTTTGGACTTGCTCCCTCAGGGATTGTTCCCTACTGGTGACACTAATTTGTGACAGCCTTCATCATGGGCTCCCAAGACTTCCAAGTCTCACAAAGTCTGGCCTTTTACTGGTTCCCCAGGTGGCCCCTACTCTGAACCCCTGGCTCTGAGTCTGAGGTCCCCCAGGGATCTCACTGGGGCCTCCAAATGTTGGGGCATTTGACTCCTGGAAAAGACCAAAGACTTAGACTCAATTCAGGTTTAGATCAAACGAATTTTTCCTTAATGCTAGCAGAAGGACAGATGCCTTCGAGACAAACAGTATGCATGATACGGCTTTAAAAGAAAGGTTTGTAAAGGTGGGATATTGAAGACATACATTACAATTATCTATGAAATTCACGCCGGGCAATAAAATTCCCCTCAATTGTTTCTCTTTCCCATTGTCCAGATATATATATATATCTCCACTTCATCCCAGTCCCACAGGGGTAAGAGAGTTCACAAAAGCAGAAATGGTTAAATGGTTAAATCCCTCACAGCAGGAAAATCATTGTCCTACATTGTCCTATTCTTCCCTCACCTGCAGGCCACTAGGCTCCCACAGCCATTCCAAGGCAAAGGTTAATAACCCTTAAGAGATGCCTGTTACCATATTAAGTTTCTTTAGCCATCGCAGGGGAGTTATGTGTAAATTATTACACAGGTCTGAGCACTCTGGGGAAGTGTCTCTAATTGACTGGGCTAGAGCAGGCAACAGCATGGCGCCATCAGGTTAGGACTAGATGTCACAACCCCACGCATGGAAGAGCTAGGTATCACGAATTATTAGCTATCAAATCACAGGGCAAACTGTTTCTTAACTCTGTGTCCCAGAGAGAGCCAGGGGAATGTGTGGTCTGATTCTTTCAAACTGCTGGATCTGGACTCTTAAGAGGTCATGGCTGTCTTCAAGGGGCAAGTACACGCTCTAGCAGAGATGATGTGCTCACGGCCTGGTATTGGGCAATGAGGCACTGTCACAACAATGGTAAGGAACAGATGGTACACCCAGCACTGAGCGTTGTCCTGGAGAGCTCTGACATCGAGGAACAAGGAACTTGACCCAGATGCAGACGTGGGAACAAACATCCTAGGCAGGAGACCTAGGATAGGCAAAGGTCAAGAACAAGTTTGCATTTAAGTAAAGGCAGGTGGTTCATTGGCTGAGCATGTTTGTAATGAGAAAGGGGCTAAGGCCAAGTGGAGCCTGGAAGGAGAGTGTTAGGGCACGAGGGTGAGGACCCCAGTGAAGGACTTAAAATAGGCTGCATCCCGTCACGATGGGGCAGTGCGCAACTGGTTCTTATGGCATC
>NW_004949141.1:2037270-2038954 GCF_000317375.1 Microtus ochrogaster
GATGGGGCAGTGTGGAGCTGGTTCTTATGGCCCCAGGTTAGGGCCTCAGTTTTCCTGTATTCTAAAAAAACCTTTAGGAAACAGAAATTGTTTAAGTATAGCCAACTTCTTTACAATTTGGACAAAGGATGTGGAATTCCCTTCATACCCCCTCCAGGGCCTGTGGCCGTGTTACAATTTACGAAAAGCTAAGAAACAAAAGCCAGAACACATGTAAATAAGAGCCAGGTTAAAGAGCCCTTTCCTGGGAAAGGGACAGTTTCCACGGTATAGAGGGGAGGCTGGTGGTGAGCTGTCAAACGGGTGGTGAGCGTGTTTACAGAGACTGCCAGCTAAGTGGTGGAAATCTCAGACCCAGGAGACAGAAGAGCAGGGAAGGTGGCTGACGTCATCTTCGAGCCTGTGTCTGGGTCCCATCATGCTTTCTCTCTAGTCCTGCACACAGGTGTCTGCTTGGCAGACACACCTTATCAATGTTAAAAGCACAGTTCTTACTGTAAGAAATAGTGATGGTCTTAGGATTGCTACTGCTGTGATGAAACACCGTGCCTAAAAGCAATTTGGAGAGGAAAGGGTTTATTTTGCCTACATCCCCATGTCACAATTCATCACTGAAGGCATTCAGGGCAGGAGCTCAAACAGGGCAGGGTCAGGCAGGAGCTGATGCAGAGGTCATGGAGGAGTGCGGCTTTATTGGCTTGCTTCACATGGCTTGCTCAGTCTGATTTCTTATAGAACCCAGGGCCACCAGCCCAGAAATGGCCCCGCCCACAACAGCCTGGGTCCTTCTATAGCAATCATTAATTAAGAAAATGCCCTACAGGCTTGCCCACAGTGCAATCTTAGGGAGCCATTTTCTTAACTGAGGTTCCCTCCTCTGGGGTGACTCTAGTTTGTGTCAAGCCGACATTAAAACTAGCCTGCACAGTGACCACGGGGGGGGGGTTGGGGGGGGAACACACAGATTCAAGTTTCCCCAAATGCCATGTTCCAGAGGGGTAATAATTTCATGAAGTCTTACAGTCATAAAGAAAGTCATAGATCAGCATATCCGAATATGTTGGTGAGTGTACCAAGTAGATGGTTAGCATACATAAACCAAATGCGCAAAATGAAGGCAGGAAGAACCACTCTTTTCACAGGTTGCTGGAAACCAGTTTCTGCTGCACCCCAGAGTGTCTGAAGACGACCCATGGCTCATTCCAACACCCAGGAGGAGATTTAAGATGCTGGTGAGAGGAATGGGTGAGTGGAGGGATAAATAATACTAAGGATGTATGAAAAGCCATAAGGAAAAACGATCATTTTATGTTCACTCAATATTATATAGAATATATATATACTCTAGCATCTAAATGTACAATTAGTCCTATGCAAATTCAGATAACATAGAGCACTTTCTCATGCCATGATCGTGACAAAGCTCAGAGACAGACATTTGGACTCCATGGGGTCCTCAGAAAGGTGAAGGCATCCCTATGTATATGTATTTCTGTGTGTGTGTGTGTGTGTGTGTGTGTGTGTGTGAGAGAGAGAGAGAGAGAGAGAGAGAGAGAGAGAGAGAGAGAGAGAGAACTGATGTGTGGTGTGCATGCAGATGTGTGCATGCTATAGCATGCTTGTGGGGGTCAGGGGGTAACTTTCAGAACTATGTTCTTTCCTTCCATTATGTGGATCCTGGGAT
>NW_004949141.1:2039599-2047292 GCF_000317375.1 Microtus ochrogaster
AAAGAGAAAATTAGCCTTTCCCAGCGGCGAGTCCTGTAATTAGTTATCCAAGCCCTGAACTCACGTACATACAAATAACACTAAATGGACTGAGCAGGTTGTATTTATATACTTATGCACAAATATATAACAATAACAATTAATGAAAAAGAAGCTATGAATTTGAGTGGGAGTGAGGGGAGGACATGGATGAGACTGAAGGGAGAAAAATTTTTAATTAAAAATTGCAAAAAAATGAGATGTTAATGAGATATGCCTAGCACAAAACTCTGTGAGGAACTGTGTATAACAGGGTAGTGTGGAAAAAAATCTGTCACTATATCAATGAATAATAATAAAAAAACCCCTGAACTATAAGGCATAAATCTTTAGTGTAGTGACTTGAACTATTGTACTTTCTTTGATCGGTTCCACCTCCTCCCTTGATGTTATAGCTTCCCCTAAAAAGCTCTCTTTGATTCTATTGTAACAGTCTCTGCTCAGTTGTTTGTTTGTGGACACAAAAAACCTGGAACCTCTTCAGAGGCCCCCTCACAACCCTGATATCAGGTGATATAACAGGTATGTGAAGGGTTTCAGGTTGGGGGTTCAGGAGGGACTCTAAGTCAGATTGTTCTTTGGGGCAAAAGATTTATAAAGGAAGTTATTAATGCCATGGATAGCAACAGGAGGAGAGGAGATGAAAAGGTTATGTTGCTCTGACAGTAGCTGCTTCTAGGGGTGTCCAAGGGCTGGTGAATTAAGGAAGTCAGGTGATGGAAAACTGTCACTCCTAGCAAGCCATTCCTGGGGTTGGAAGAACAGGGAGGGTGATAATTCAGAGAAACAAGTTACTTTAGTTCCCAGAATTGTCACAATTCAACCAAAACAGAGATGATGTGCAAACGGCTGACTAACAGCGGGAAGCTAACCTTTTCATAGGTGTTATGATTTGAAATGTTCCCCCAAATTTCAAGGGTTAGATATATAATCTCTAAAGTCAAATGTGAATAGTGTTTGGAGATGAGGCTTTGGGAAGTAATGAAGATTAGAAAAAATTCTTGAGCATGGTTTTATGAGAAAAGGCAGAGACTTGAATTAGCTCTCGTATATCTTTCCGTAGTAACCTCACTTCTGCCATGAGAGGATGCAGTGAAAAGGCCGTTACCAGACTCCACACAGATGCAGGATCTTCAGGGTTGTTATTTAAATGAATTTATGTTCTTTATTCATTACTCATTGTGGTGATTTGAATGGGAGGAGCCCCCATAGCCTCAAGTATTTGAAGACTTGGTCCCCAGTTGAAAGAACTGTTGTGGAATATTATTTTAACTGGGCAAAGATATGTTACATTCACTTATTTCTGCATTTGTTTAATTATATAAAGACATCTCCCTGTTTCACCTCGCCTGCCTAAGGCACCTGACTGGTCTAATAGAAAGCTGAACAGCCAATAGCTAGGCAGAAGAGGGATAGGTGGGGCTGGCAGGCAGAGAGAATAAGTAGGAGGAGAAATCTAGGCTGGAAAGAAGAGGGAGAAGAGAATATAGATGGACGTGCCTGGGCCAGGAGTCAGGCAGCTGCCAGCCAGCCACATATAAAGGCAGCAAGAAAGTAAAATATGCGAGAGCTAAAACAAGGTCAAGTATTCATAACTAATAAGATATTTCCATGTCATGATTTGGGAGCTGGTTGGTGCCCCCCCCCTCAAAAAAGAAAAAAGCCTGGAACATAGAACTTTTGGGGGAAGGATTAGGAGGTTTAATCTTGTCGAAGGAGGTGTGTCACTAGGAGTGAGGTTTGAAGTTTCGAAAGACTCGTATCATTCATTCCCAGTCCTCTCTCTCTGGTGGCTGTAGATCAAGATAAACGCTCTCAACTGTTCCCTTACTCTGCCATCGTGAACTCTATCCCTCTGAGTAGTAAAGCAAATTAAACACTATTTTTTATAAGTTGCCTTGGTCATAGTGTTTTAGTACAGCAACCAAAAGGTAACTAAGACAGAAGTTGGCCCTAGGGAGTGGCCTATTGCTGCAACAAGCCCAACCATGCTATTCGTTGATGGAATGTTTTCTTTTATAAGTTACTGGCTTGGGAATGGGATCTGAGGAGTAAAACAAACTGACTGACATAGGCACATTTTCCCTGCATGTTTCTTTATTCCTTGAGGGAAGATAAAAGAAGGGAGAAGAAGCATAGGAGCATACGGGTAAGCATATAGGCATAAGGGTAAAAGAAAAGCATAAGAGCTCATTTTCACAAAGCTTCCAGTTTACATAGACATACGGACAAGTTAAAAATCCCATGGGTGGTAATAACAGTATCAATGCATTTTCACAGAGTCACAGGAAACCAGTAGATCTGGCAAGGAGGTGCTTTACATTTCAGAGTGGGCATGTCTGTGTGTAGTCAGAGACTGCTCATTCGTTCCTGGTCGTCCAGACCTGAAATAATCACACAGAAACTATATTATTTGCAATACTGTTTGGCCAATAGCTTAAGTGTATCACTAACTAGCTCTTATATCTTAAATTAACCTGGTTCTATTAATCTGTGCATCACCACAAGGTCGTGGCCTACTGGCAAGGTCCTGGGGTGTGTCTGTCTCCTCTGGTGGCTACATGGCTTCTCTGCTGTGGTGGCTCCACAAAGTTCCCCGTGGCTGGAAACACAGCGTGGGTAGCAATACTAACCTGCAGGTTTGATTTGCATTTTTATCTAGCTGGTTGAACTAAAAGAAATCTCTTCTAGGGACCTTGCTTTTGACTCCAACAGGGTACTCAGGTGAGAACTTTTCTCTTTGAAGAAGTTTTAGTGACTCAGACCTTTTCCCTGTATAAACATTTAATTTCCTGGGTTAATCCTATGTTAGTTAAAACCAATGTAAAGGGTAAACACAGAATATTAGTACCTGTTAAGTCAGAACAGAAGACCAGTAGATTACACCTTCCTGAGTCTGCTGTTAGAGCAGACATATTGCCTCCTGTATGAGGCTCCTTTCTTATCAGTGTCTGCTGTTAATAAAGAAAGTGTGTGTGGGACCACTTTTGTGTAGATTTTGGCTATGAGAGCAAGGCCTTGTCTGAATGAATCCTTTTCACAACACGGCTTCATGGTATAGGGGAAGTATCCGGTTGCCCTACAGGAAAAAGCAAGTTTATACACTACTGGGCTACTATAGAAGGGAGAAATGCCATGATTTCATGAAATTTTTTACAGAATTGACCGTGATTTATCCAAAGGACATGTGTGCCCATAGCTCTGCACACTCAGTTTAAGTCCAGGTGGACGTGTGCATATACACTTCCCTTGGATTAGTCCAATAGAGCTCTCAGCTTTACATTCACTGTATAATACTTGTGGGCTCACCATAACCTTGGTCATGGTGTTTTAACACAGTAATAAAACAGTAATTAAGAGTAAAAATCCTTTCTTATTCCAAGAGAGAAGAACCAGGACACAGTCACACTTGTATCAAAGCAGAACCCAGCTCCTTACAAGGTGGAAATAGCCCAGAGTTTGATACCTGAGATCAGTGATCCTCTGGATTCCTAGGGCATGAGCAAGCCTGTATCTCTGTCTCTACCTTCTGCAGCACTTACAGTTCCTCTCACAGACACGGGCTGGCTCTGCTCCATGGTTTCTGCTGTCTTGGCAGTGGTCCTATTGTACTGGGATCTCCAATATGCTGGCATCTCCACTGCACTTGAGGCTACCCCTTACCTTTTTTGTTTTAATTTTACAGAAGTACACAGTTGACAGACTTAGGATATTTTAAAGAGACTGAATTTTTTTAAGTGTTTCTATCTTTAAAGATTATGGGACTTTTAAATTTATTGTATGTTTTATATTGTGATGTTGACTTAATATCTTGGGAATAAACAAGAAAGCAAAGGTTGTAGTTGAATAGTGATGTGTTTTATGTCAACTTGACAAGAGGTCAATTTTCTGGTTAGCTTTTGTCAATTAGAGACAAGCTAGGGTCATCTGGGAAAAAAGGAAACTTGATTGAGAAAATGGCTGTCACGCTGGGCTGAAGACAGGTCTGTGGGGCATTTTCTTGATTAATGATTGATGTGGGAGAGCCCAGTCCATTGTGAGCGATGCCACCTGGGGCAGGCAGTCCTGAGTTGTACAAGAAAGCAGACTCAGCGAGCTGCGGGGAGCAGGGCAGTAACCACCATTCCTGCATGATCTCCGTGTCAACTCCTGCCCTGATTTCCCTTCATGATGGATTACAAATGTAATCTGAAATAAACTCTTAAATACAAAAGCCTGTCATTATAGGAGCATTGCAAAGACCACAAATACCAGGCTAACAGTTACCTTTATTGCCAGCCTTCCCAGTTACAGCTTAATGGTCCACAGTTCTCATCAAGCTGGCCTTGATGTAATTATCTCATTCTTTCAGTCTGAGGGTGAAACCCGTCTGCTCAAAATCTTTTAGGAATCCAATCAGACTGATGAACACATACCCATGTTGTTGCAATTCTAACTATGCTTTTAAATGGAAATGGAACCACTTACTAGGTATAAAGGCAAGGATAGCAAGAGATCATGGGGTCCTCGAACCTCCAAAGTCTGGAGGGTTCTAGATAACAGGGGGCCTTGGGAAGCCCACAGTGTTATTATTTTGCTGACCTTCCCTCTCACCTGTGTACCCTCTCCCTTTAAGAGACAAGCTCTACCCACTTCAACCCCCCTTCAGCTGCAAGCAGATCCCCCCCCACACTGCCTCCTTTCCAGCCTGCTCTCTCTCTTCCATCCCTCTTCTGAGAGTTAACTACTACCCCCCTTCTCCCCCCTTCTCCCTTTTCTCCTTCCCCCCCTTCCCCTTTCCCTTTCCCATAACCCACTAAATAAACTCTATACCCAAACTCTCTCTCTGCATGGATATCTGTCTGTCCCTCACCCATCGTGGTCTCCCACCCGTCAAGGAGACCTGTCAAGGCCTTGAATGACCCATTGCTACCCCGCTGAGGCTTTGGGTGGCCTGCTGCTGCCCCTCATGGGACCAGTCTCCCACCACCATGTGTTTATAAGCCGTTACATTGGTGCACAACTCGGCTAGGCTCTCTCCATGTTCCTTCCCACCCGCAGGTGGGATGGCTGAGGACGTGTGGGGATCCTGATCTCGGACCACTTTCCAGCATCCTGTGCCTGCTCCATTGCTACAAATGGTAAAGTTACCTTCTCCAAGTCAGCTTTCGTAAACATTCACCTCTGGTTGCTCCCCACAGCTAAAAACTGAGGTTTCACGCTACTGCTGTTAGAAACCACTCGAAAGTGGTCCTATCATTGATTTTTTTTGTCTTTTTCTTTTTTTTTCTTTCTTTTTCTTGTGTCACTCTTAAGTTGTCCTCTTGTGGCTATTTGGATTTTTTGTTTGTTTGTTTGTTTGTTTGTTTTGATCTTTGTGGACCACTTGGAAGTGGTCTTCTCGCTGATGCTGCCTCTGTTTGGACCATTTGGAACGGTCCTGGCCCCCAATTTCCTGTAGCGACAGGTCTTGAAATTGGCCTGGCCTAATTCTCAACCTACACGCTATTCCAGAGACATTCGGTTAGTTACCTTTGGGTTTTCACCGTTCCCACATTTTTTGGCATGTAAACAAACCCTCAAAAACTATCTGTCCAACCTCCCCCTTGATATGTCTTTTATAGACCCTAAAACCTCTGGGCCTTACTCACAGATTCCTAACCTTACCGGCATTTACACTAACGAATGACCTACGTACCTCTTAGATAATAACCCAACGTGGGAGCTTTCTAGTTTCTACCAGCGAACAGGACTGCCGGTGTCCGCTGGCTCTGCTTTTCCTTTCCCCGGGCAGCCCCATCTGCACCTGCATGCCTGCCCACTTTTTCTTTCCCTGGGCAGCCCCATCCCCACCCACCTGTAAACACTTTTTTTCTTGCTTGTATTCTCTCCCTCGCCCCTGTTCCTTCTATTCCATCCCTGCCACCGCTATCGCCAGTCCTGCAGAAACTGACAAGATTAGTTGGATCCATGACACAGCTGATTCCAGTTGCAGCCCTTGTTCCTGGCTGCAGCTGGTGGCACAGGTTATAAAGGTGTGAGGACAAATACAAGTTATCAAATTTCTCTCTCACACTGACTTTCATAGTCTTAAAGACACTTCTCATTATACAAAAACATGTCACAGTCATTCTGACATAAATATGCTACTCTTTATGCAATGTATATGTCTAAAACTTATGTTTTCACTAACTCAAAAAATTCTTGTGAGTTCCAGGGAGCCAAATTGAAGGATCCACTTTAAATTGGTCAGGTACACCCCTCTCTCAATTCCCTGGCCCTAAAATGTTTTTCTTCCGAAACTTAGCTTTGTCCTCTGTTCTGCCAACACCTTGCCAGGTCCAAGAGACACCAGACAGTTCCACACCACAAACCCTGGACAGGAGTAAAGTGACCAGCTACCCCAGGATGTGACCAGCATCCAGCTTTCTCAAGTCTGCCTCCCCAGATGACACCCACAAATAAGCAGGAAGCAGTCTTGAGAATCCGCCGTCCCAATTCCCTTGACCTGCCCTGCCTAACCCCTGCCTTTTTATTATAAGAGAAAGATGGAGATGTTATTATTTTGCTGACCTTCCCTGTCACCTGGGTACCCTGTCCCTTTAAGAGACAAGCTTCACCCACTCCCAACCCCCCTTCCGCTGAGGCAAGTGGATCCCTGCCTCCTTTCCAGCCTGTTGTCTCTCTTCCTGTCCCTCTTCTGAGAGGTAACTACTGCCCCTCTTCCTAATCCCACCTTCTCCCCTTCTTTCCCCTTCCCCTTTCCCCCCCATAACCCACTAAATAAACTTTATAGCCAAACTCTCTCTCTCTGCATGGCGTATGTGTCTGTCTCTTTCTCTCACCTGCTGCGGTCTCCCACCTGCCAATGGGACCTACTAAGGCCTCAAATAACCTGCTGCTGCCTCTCTCATGGGTCCACTACACTCACAGACCAACCCATTTAGTCTGTGACTAAAGGGACTGTTCTCTAGACACCCGCAGTCCCTTTCTGTATAGCTCTCTCTTAGTCTGGACTCTGCCCCATAGATTTCAACCATCTCAGCAGCTCTAAAAATCCAACCTCAGGTCATCAAGATGGCTCAGTGGGTAGAAGGGCTTGTGTAAAAACTAATGACCCAAGTAACACCCACCACCAAGTGGTGAAAAGAGAGAAATGATTCCTATGGGTCGTTGTTTCATTTACACACACACACACACACACACACACACACACGCACACACACACACGAATACACACACGCTAAAAATAAATGTGAAAAAATGAAGCAGTCTACAAATCAAACACTCTTCACAAACCATAATTTAAAAGCAATTTTCTGTCATGCATATGAACTTACCACTTATTAAAGACTGAGTTAAATGTGCTGAATTAAATCTTGCCTGGGGAACTGAAGTTGCAGGGTGTAGCGCATCAGCAATGGCTTTCAGAGTTGACTGAGATTTTGGGTTTACAGTTAGTTGCTGAATGAGAAAACAGAAGTGAAAAAGGAGGAGATGACTGCTCCTGGGTATGGGATAAGAGAGAAGGTTTATTGTAGATAAAAGGGGGAGCATATCCAGAGGCGGGACATCCGGGAGAGTCCAGAGTGGACACGTCCCTGAGCCACGTGAGGAGAGGAGGGAAAGGGGAAAAGCAAGGAGAGTAGCCAGTGGATAAAAGGGCTTGATAACC
>NW_004949141.1:2048165-2049156 GCF_000317375.1 Microtus ochrogaster
TCTGCCTGAAAGCAGAAAACTTTGTACGTTCATTTGTTCCTAGACACAACAATCTGAGCAGAGTGTTTCAGGGTGTTGTGAGGGCGATGGATGATGAGTGTTGGGTGTAGATAACTAAGGGTACAGGAAACACGTTAGGTTCATTCAGCATTTATTTTGAGCTAACTTTTGGTCGTTGTTGTTCAGAAACCATTTACTGTTGCCTTATGGATCTCGGCTCACAGTTTGAAGAAGCCCTGAGGGCCAGTGAGATGTCTCAGTGGGTGAGGGGAGCCTGATGCCCCGAGTTCCCTCCCCTTGTGCATCTTAGGGACTGTCCTAACTGAGGCAACTGTGAATGAAGAACTGACAGACACACGACATACATATAGAAAAGATAGGGCTGGGTGGGCTGTGCACATTGATGGAGACGCACCGGCAGCGTCATAGAAACAGCATATATTTTACACAACCAGATCGGAGAGGTGGGTCTGTTGTATATAGCTGAACCAGGAGGCAGCTATAGCTCATCTCGGTAGGGGGGTCCAAGAGGAGGAAGCTGTGAGGGACATTTTCTGCCCACGCTGTCAACATCCTCCAGGACCAGAGGAATTGTTTTGTTATTCCAGTAGGTCTGAGGCATGAGGTCCTTGACATGGCTGGGCTCATGTCACACAACATGACATCACTTAGGACCTCACCCTCGGACCCTGAGTTCAATATGTAGAACCCACGTAAAGGTGGAAGGAGAGAACTCCACAATGTTGTCTTCTGTCTTCCACAGATACAGCGTAGTACGTGGGCACCTGTACACAGGAATGGAAAAAAAAGACACCTTTAAAAGAAACCTGGATGTCTGGTAAGTTCATTCTAACACCCTCAGTGTTTGTGCCATCACAGGTTCTAGTTCTTTCTGTCTTTAAAAGCGATTATGTTTAATAGCGTATATGTGGGTAGGTGTGTACAGTGCCCGTGTGGACAGAGGAGTCAGACCCCTTGGACCTGGAGTTTT
>NW_004949141.1:2049599-2061392 GCF_000317375.1 Microtus ochrogaster
TGTGAGCCACCATGTGGTTGCTGGGAATTGAACTCAGGACCTTTGGAAGAGCAGGCAATGCTCTTAACCACTGAGCCATCTCTCCAGCCCCTATCCACCTTATTTTTTGAGACAGGGCCTATCACTGAACCTGGAGCCCGCTGACTGGGTGAGCTCCCAGAATCTGTTTCACTGCGTTCTCCTGCCAAGGCTAGGGTTGCAGGTGTCTACTGCCATGCCTGGCATTTTAAAAAACCTTCAGATTTGATTTTGTGTATTCAGGTGTTTTTTCTGCATGTGTATCTATTCACTGCTTGCAGGTCTGGTGCTCATGAAGGCAAATCAGATTCCCCCTGGAACTGGAGCTACAGGTGATTGCAAGTTACTCTCTGGATGCTGGGAATTGAACCTGGGCCTCAGGAGAGCAGACAGTGTTCTTAATGACTTGCTCCATCTCTTCTACACCCTAAGTCTGGCTTTCTATGTGCTGGGGGTCCCATGAGCCCTTAAGTCTTCACATCTGAGCAGCAGACTCTTTACCAAATGTGCCATCTCCCCTACCTGGCGAATTTAGCCTCTCCCTCTGTCTCTGCACTCTGTGAGAACTTCATAGGTATATTTTATTAAATTTCTCTGACCCCCAGCTCCTCCTAGACTTTCTCTCCCTTCCTCCCCACCTAACTTGATGTTCTTTCTCTGTTTTCTTAAAAACAAAAAAAGAGATAAAAAGCCACTAAAAATCATGGAGTTCAATTTTGTGTTGAGCAACAGCTCCTGAGCATGGGGCCTGCCCTGCAGCGTGGTTGATGAATCCAATGTGACTCCATTAGAGAAAATTGATTTCCTGCTCACAGAAGCTATCAATTTCAAATCGCTTCTTGTTTAGAGGTGAGACTTCCCATCCTCTCTGCTGGAATTTTATAGATTAAAATCTGTTTGTGCATCCCTTGGGCATGCTGTCAGTCTCTGTGCGTTCATATTCTCATCTGTACTGTTGTATATGAAGAATGCTGTGTCCTTAACATTGGCCACCTCCTCTGGTCTTATTGAGGAGAGGGGTCTGATAAAGACATCCTATTCAGGGTTGTGCACTCCAAAGTCTCTTACATTCTACAAATTGTCTAGTTGTGGGTCTCAGTGTTAATTACCATCTGGTTCAAACGTTTGCACAGTGTAATCAGGACTTCCCCTGAAGTGACCAGTGAATTGACAGTCAGCTCAGTGGCCTTAGCATTGCCCCCAGCAGAAATGATGGCCACTGTAGTCAGATGTTCCCTGTCCCAACTGCCTGGAACCAAATAACCTGCAGTTGCTTTCCAAATTACCATACAGCGTCTTGTAATAATTATATAAATGTTTGGCCAATAGCTCAGGCTTGTTACTATCTGACTCTTACACTTTAATTAATCCGTAACTTAATCTATGCTTAGCCACATGACTTGGGACCTTTTCTCACTACGCATTCTCCTTCTGCTTCTCTGTGTTTGACTGGCATCTCCTGACTCTGCCCTTCTCTTTCCCAACATCCTTAGTTTGGTCACCCCTCTTATACTTCCTGCCTGGCTACTGGCCAATCAGCATTTTATTAAACCAATTCAAGTGACATATCCTTACAGTGTACAAGAAGACTATTCCACAGCAGGCCACCTTTTGCTGCCAGCCATTCCTACCTCATGCTCCCCCCTGCCTCCTGCTGACCACTTTTTTTGCTTCTTCACTTTTGTGAACTCCTCCCTGAAGGACAAATGTGTCAAGGACATGTCATCCAGGATGAGCCCAAAGGTTGCCACTCACGCTGTGAGGTTGCGGCTCATCTCCTTCAAGTGATCAGTTCTCCAGTGTCAGATTGACTAGAGGATCTCCACATTGATGGACAAAGCACTGGCTCATCATAGTCTTCTCTACCACTGGTGTGGATCTGAGAAAGCTGGTTGGGAAAGGGTGCACCTTGTGACGTTGACATTCCGCAATACTCTACTACTATGATGACTGGTTTGTTACATTGTCAAGAAAGGACATCAAACATAGTGGGTTTTGTACTTAAGGGATGAAAAAGTGAGTCCCTCCCTCTATCTTCACAGAAGCAGTCAAAGATAACAGCTCTGTGCCCGGCATCCTTATTACCTAAGGCAGAGCTCAATACACTGCCTGTAATGGTTAAAGTGAGGCTGACTTACCCATGCCCTTAAACACTTTGGCAGCCATATTTCCTTTTGTTGGACCCACTTCTACCTGCTTCCACTCAGACCTCCACATGAATTCCCCAGCTGCGCACACGGAGCGTGTGAAAGGGTGTGGTGAAATGAGCCTCTTCCTCTTTAAGTCGCCTTTTGCCATTGTCTTATCACACAATAGATAGCCAGCTAGAACAAGGTCATCTAGGGAAGGAGAAGCTTCCTTTGAAAGCCTAGAGAAAAAGTTCCTTAGGCATGAGAACAATGAGAAGCTAAGGCAGATGGATCTCTGTGAGTTCAAGACCTCCTGGTCTACCTACTGAGTTCCAAGACAGCCATGATGACCTTGTCTCCAAAATCCAAAAACAAAAAGGAGTGATAGTGAGAGCGATAGGTGGAGAGAGAGAGAGAGAGCCACCACGAGAGGGGTGGCATGGGGGAGGCTAGCAGAGGTGCCCCCTACAAGTGCAACTTTCAAGGTGCCCCCTACAAGTGCAACGTTCAGAGCAATTCCTCAAGCAAAGTTTTTTTAAAAAGAAAAACAAGAGAGGGGCACTACTGACTCTCCTTTACTGACTCAGAAGTAGCCTCTAGTCTGCCATTTACCCAGAAATAAAAAATAACAAGTTAATTAAATGAATAAAGAAAACAAACAACTGCTTGTGTTTGAGAATATATCACTGTCTTAGTCAGTGTTCCATTATTGTGAAAAGACACCATGACCATGACAACTCTTCTAAAGGAAAACATTTAATTCAGGCTTGCTTACAGTTTCAGAGGTTTAGCCCATTACTGTCATGGCAGGAAACATGGTGGTATGTGAACAAACATAGTAACTGAGAATTCTACATCTGGATCTGAAGGCAGCAGGCAGAAAGAGATACTGGGCCGAGACTTGAGACTTGAGCATTTGAAGCCTCAAGGCCCACTCCCAGTGACACATTTCTTTCAACAAGGTCACAGCTACTCCAACAAGGCCACACCTCCTAATCCCTGTCATACAATGCCACTCCCTAATGATGAGGCATTCAGATCTATGAGCCTATGGGGGCCATTCTTATTCAAGACACCAGAACCACTAAGTGGCTCTTAGGAGTCCTGTGGAAGGAAAAATTGAGCATCAAAGCCTCAGGTTGAAGAGCAGGAGCTAGACACAGCAGAAAAGACTCCCTCCAGGACACATTACAATTAATAATACAGAGACCAGGCTGGCCTCAAGCTCAGAGACTTGCCTGCCTCTGCCTCCTGAAGGCTGAGATTAAAGGCATGTGCCACCACGCCTGGCAGCTTTTGATATTTTTGATGAACTTCCCCAAATCAAATTTTAAACTATTTTTCATGATCTTGACTTTGATTAACTTTTAAACTTTCCAGAGAGTCCTTTGGGACAACTTAAAGGATACTGTCTATATTTGTTGTGTTTCTATTGCTCTGATAGTCAACTCATAGAAGAAAAAGTTTGTTTTGGGCTTATGGTTTTAGAGCCCATGGGGGTGGAGTGTGGGCCGCAAGCAGCAAGCAGCTGGAGCAGCAGCTGAGGGCTCACATCTTTAACCTAAGCAGGATGCAAAGAGACACCAGGAATGGCTAGAGTCTTTTGAAACCTCAAAGCCTGCCCCAGTGACATACATCCTCCCACAAAGCCACCCCTCCTAATCCTTCCCACCCAACTGGGAACCAAGTATTAAACATCTAAACTTATGGGACCCATCCTCATTCTGTTAATCCCAAGGGGCAAGACTGAGACCACTACCACAATTCTGAGCCGAATTTGAAGCAAGTTTTAATTAAATACTGAATCAGCATAGTGAGAGACCACAGAGACCCTGCATCTGGCTTGAATTCTGGAGTGTTAGCACCTAGGCTTTGAACTACGTCTCGGGATTGTTACCTTTTGCTTGAAGTGTTTTTTTTTTTTTTTTAAATTTACATGTATAGCTTTGTGTAGAAGACCATTTGTATTAACACCACTGGGGGAAAACTTATCATGGGAACATGTACATATTTGCATCACATATATCACAGTATGTGTAAAGGTAGACAACAAGCTCATCAAATCACAGGTGCAGCTAGCAGCTGGACGTGCACAGCAAACGGCACATAAGCAGTTACTTAGAACAACTACAGAAACTCTAAAAGGAAACTCAAACACATATAGACTATGGTTTCTTCAAAGTGCTTCCACAGTGCACATTCAAACCCCAGTCAGGAAGACCTCACCCTAAGCACCATGGGGACACAGCCTTATCTCTTCTCTAAGTTCCCTGCAGGGAGTTCCCCAGCCAGTGTGTGCTGAAAGAGCACCGGGTAGGGGGTGTCTCAGACTCCAGGTCACTCAGGCTGCACAGCGGCCTCAGACAGTCTCTTGAGATGTATAAATGCAACTGACTAGTGGCTGAGGTATTACAAGAATGAGTGGATGAAGGCTACAATTGAGGAGCTCACTAAAGCCGGGAGGTGGGGGCGCAGGCCTTTAATCCCAGAACTCTGGAGGCAGAGGCAGTTGAATTTCTGTGAGTTTGAGGCCAGCCTTGTCTACACAGTGAGTTCCAGAACAGCCAGGGGATACACAATGAAACCCTGTGTCAAGAAGAACAAGAAGGTGAAGAAGGAGAAGAAGAAGGAGAAGAAGGTCATCAAAAAGGAAACTCTGAGTGAACAGACACTCAGCGTGGAGAGATAGCTGAGTCATACAGTGTTTGCCTTGTCGGCATCAAGTGCTGAGCTCTTTCTGAAGGATTCCAGAGCCTTTACATAAGTTAGTCATGAGAGGACACCAGGAAGTTTCAGCGCTGAGGATTGCTTAAGCAAATGGTTCCTTTGAATAACTCCAGTTAAGAGATTTTGGTATGCAGAAATTAATTGCTCAAGGTGTAAATTGTGTAACAATAAAAAAAAGCCTTTTGTGAGGCAATAGGCAGTTGGTTCACCTGAAGTTGATTCACCCTGCTGCTTTTGCTAAAAAGAAAACTTAGTTCTTGTGACTCTAATTCTTCCAAGGGCCCTCGCAAAACAGAATACTGACAGGCCAGAATGGTGGACTCAGGCCAGGTCCATTCCGGGGTTCCCAAACAATGGCCACGAGCTATACTGATCAGCGCTTATAAAGACCAACCAATAAGGTTACATACATCTAGCCTTCATCCAGTCAGGGCCAATCAAATATCTTGATGCACTTCCTGCCTACTATTTTCCTGCCCACATGTGATTGAGCACATCTGGTGCAGAAGGGTCAACCAAGCTTGTTTAGAAGTGAAAAAATGTGGCTTGCTCTTACAAGAACAAGCTCCAGCAACGCAGGAAGCGTCTGTCCTTGGGCAAGGGGCTTACAGGTTAGATGCATTTCTGTTTCATGGATCTCTTAGGCACAGCAATTAAAGCTTAAAACATAACTTTGGCTCTCACAATTTGAACCATTACATTCCACTTCTTGACTCCCATAGGCTCGTAGCCCTATCATAAGGCAAAGTCCATTTAGTACAACTTCAAAAGTTCTCATAGTCTTCCGTTCTCTTCTGAGATTCAAGTCAATTTCTTAATTATAACCACCTATAAAGTAAAAAAGTAAATTATATACTTTCAACATACAATCGTGCTGAATATGCATTCCATTCCAAAAGAAAAGGAAAGGAGCATCTGATGAGGAAATACTAGACAAAAGCAAGACCAAAAACAATCAAAGCAAACCCCACATTCTGCAGCTCCGTGTCTGATGTCAGAGGGCTCAGATGGCTCTGCCCTTCCCGCTTTGCTGCCTGTGGGATGTGTCTTTCTCAAGCTCTTCTTGGCAGAATATCTCGCAGCTCTAACATCTTGGGGTCTCAAAAGCAACCCAGGCTTCCTTCTCATAGTTTCATGCAATGTGGTAAGTATTTTTGAATCCCAATAGTGGGTGTCTCTGCCTATGCAATAAGTCAGATCAGGCTGAATTAAAAGTCCGGGTTTAATAAGCAAAGCAACTTTGGGTCATTCTCAGGGGAAGCAGGAGAGAAACCACTCTGGTGCTCCCAAGGCACAGTGCTCCTTGTAGTCACAGTGCTCCTTGTGGGCACAGTGTTTGAGTAGCTCCAGGGGAGGAGCCACTGATGACTTCATAAGAAGGGCAGGTTTTGGAATAGGGGAGTGAGACTGGAGCAGAGATTCCCAACATCCCAAACTTTGGGGCTATAATGGGCACTGGTTCAAGTCTAGATGCTTCCTGCTGGCATAGGACGATGTGGGGAAGAGGGAGTCAGGAGTCTGTGGGCTCATGCTCAGTGGGAGGTGTGGGATAAGAAGCACTCAGTTAACATCCATCCTGGAGACCTCAGGAATCTGTTCTTGGGGAGGTGGAGAAGGCAGGTTGCTAGGAGAAAGAATAGAATATTAACGCCAGCCTTATGAGTGGGGCTAGCCATGGGAAAAGTGAAGACTGCCAAAAAGAATGGACTGGAAATGAACCCTGGTTGTACAACAGAGACAAGGGTAAAGGAGTCAGAGACAAGAGCAGATATGCTGCTCACTGGGACAATTTGAAAAACTGGAGGGTGGAGGGTCCCAATTGCTGGCTAGACCATTTATCCTGGATAGGTGCCCATTTGAGCCTGGAGAGATGGTACCAGCACCGATGTCCCAGGAGCTTTGGGAGGATGACATGTCAAATAGGGGGATGCTGTGTTCGAGGAATAACATCACATCTGCTGTTTTCTTGGAGGTGGGGAGTGCCTCCATCCATCCTGTAAAAGTGTCACTAAGAGTTAAGAGTTAACGGGGCTTTTTATGAATGGGCATGTGGGTGAAGTCAACCTGCCAGTGCTTGCCCAGTTGGTGTCCTCAGAACTGGTGCAGGGACTGGCATTTCTGGAGGGCCCCCTGTGGGTTGGCCTTGGCACAGGTCTGGCAAGAGGAGTGAACCTGTCTAGAGACTGATCCCACAGGCCAAAGTCCTTGATACAGTAGCATCTTTCCCAGCAACATGCAGATGTGTGTAAAAACAGCTGGCACAGATTTACGTCTTGGTGTCATAGCAAAAGGCTTTGGGTTAACCGGCATGAACGCTTTTCCTAGGTCCTGGTTTCAGCCCAATGACTCACACCTGTGAGTCTATACTTAGAAGATAACCAGGGAAAACTTGCTAAACAAAAGGAGTGAGTGAAGAAGGAGGAGGGAGGGAGGCTAAGGAGCAAGAGGAGCAAAGTTGACCATGACTGCAGGCATCTATACCGTCTCTAATGCTAACCTGTTTCAGAGGGGGAGGAGTTGGCATTTCAGCAGAATTTTGCCATATGTGGATGGAGACAATACAGTAATGCTGAAAAAGCCTCTGTGTGGTCCTAAAACCTGGGACCAGTAAAAACCACAGACATTTAAGAACTCAGTCAGTGCTCTATCAGTTTGTCGAAACTGCATTTCTCAGTGCTAAAACTCAAAACCTCTGAAGTTACAGCTGAAACCTGTTTATCTTGTACTATGAAGCCTGTGGATGAGGCAAACCTGTCTGTAATTTTAACAGAAAATTTAACTAATGAACTGCCAAGGTGGCTGTAGCTTTGGGGCCATCAGGGAGAGAACTGTTAAACTGGTAAATCAGTCAGTACCCTACTCATCAGAGCTGAGAAGCATAATCTCACCTGAGTGAGCAGAAGGGAGACAGCTTTCTGGCTACCTAGGCAGCTATCCCAGGTCTCTCCGTGGATGCTGGAACAGAGGTCCCAAGGCTGTGCCAGCCTTCCACTACTAGGCCCAGAAGACCTGACAGACTTTCCTGTGGGGTAGGAATTTAGGGAGACCAGCCTACCTTGTCTTGACAAAACAGGGCAATCAATTCCTCAATGTCCTGTGTGTCCACAGTCTGGGTAGGGTATTGGCAGCAGTCTGAAGATATAAAGCAGTTTTCTGTTTCTTCTGGATTTGAGACATTTAAAGTGAGCCCTGGTGAAGTTGTTCTGTGGCCATCCGTCTTCCTCGGAAAAGAGACAGGGTGCCGCCAGGAACTGACATGTCTCTGTCATGAGCTTTTATTAGAAAATGCCATATTCTCAGATCACTGAGGCATTTGAGAATCAGGGGATTGTTATCTGTTAGGTATATCTAAATTGGACAATGTTGTTAATTAGACTTAACTTAAGCTAAATCTAACTGGAGACCTAAGGTCTCCTTGGTAGGCACCACTCCATGGGGTCAACTTTATTTAAGATGGCTGTGAAGTCATATGACCTCCCTCTTTTTTCAGCCTTAGTCAAAATGGCGACTCGCCCATGTGTTGTGCTTAATTCAAATGGTGGCAGGCAGCGTGTTTATATTTAATTAAAATGGAGGCAGACCACATGTTATTTCCAGAACAATTCCAATCTGGGATTACAAGTTTAAAGTTAACTTTTTGTCACAGATTTTAAGCATATCCAGTCTTCAGCTGTTTGTTTTAATAAGGTAGAACAGTCTAAAATATGAGTGGCCAGAGAGCCCAGAGGACAAATTCTGAGCCCAGGCAATTAGAGTAATAGCATTAGCTGAGTTGTTACCAGGACACACGGAACATGTAAACCCAGGCATTCAAAACCAGTCAGAAACAAGCATTCAGTGGCCACATGCAATTATACACAAGAAAACATACAGGGACAGACCCATACATACATATGAAGTAGATGGGAATTTTTAACAGAAAGACAGATGGAACTTTTCATGGGAAACCATATCAGATGACCAACTTAAAAATCCTGAAATAAGGGGGGCTGGAGAGATGGCTCAGTGGTTAAGAGCATTGCCTGGTCTTCCAAAGGTCCCGAGTTCAATTCCCAGCAACCACATCTGTAATGATGTCTGGTGCCCTCTTCTGGCCGGCAGACACACACACAGACAGAATATTGTATACATAATAAACAAATATTTTTTTAAAAAATCCTGAAATAAGAGTTTACAGTATAAGAAGCCATAAGACTAAATAAAAGACTTTTTGTGGTACCTGGACAGGGGTGGGTGGATGCTCCCAGACAGGGAGGAGCCTGCTGTGATGACACCCACCCCATCCCCCCCACATGACACTCTCTCAAGCATGCTAAGTCATAGCCATGGTGAGAGGTGGCAGGAGACCAGAGCAGCACTGTCCCCTCCCCCACAGGGAGTGAAGGTGTGCCACCCCTGTATGGAGGGGAAAGCTGGATGGGAAAGAGCAACATTGCTGCAGCTTGGCAGTGGCAGCAATCCAAGGGGAGAATACAGCTGGCTTGTTACATGTACATTGTAACAAATGGATTAAGGAGACACCTGGTGGGAGAACAGAGGCAGAGAGAACAGATCACTTATGGGTGGAGCAGGTGGTACAATCAGGCAGAACAGGCAGAGGGAATGGATCCCGCACAGTCAGACCAAATACCAGGAAGGCAGGTAGACAGACAGGGAATAGGGAGGGACGAGAGTATAACCCTAGAATGGGGTGTTTGCAAATGGGAGCTTGTTTGGACCTTTTGTAATGGTCTGTCCTGTCCCTTTAAGAGACAAGCCCCCACCACCACTGAGGCAGGCAGATCTTCCTTCTGCTTCTGGCCTGAGCTCTTTTCCTTTTTTCATCATCTCTCTTTCTCTCAAAGAAGCAGCTTCTGCCTTTCCTTTCTCACCACTTCTCCTCTCCTCCCCACCCCGTTTTTCTTCTCTCTCTCTCTCTCTCTCTCTCTCTCTCTCTCTCTCTCTCTCCTCTTCCTCCATCTTCCTCCATCTCCCTTTTCCTTTACCCCTCCAGAATCCACTAAATAAACATCCTGCGTGCCCCACCGAGGTCTCTCACCTGCCATGTGACTCCCTGCCTGGGACCTGGCTGCCTTTGTGGCCTGCTGTGGTTTCATGGCCCACTGCCACTCGAGGATCCTTGGGGATCTGCAGCATTTTATTTATACTATAACTGTAATGGTCTGTCCTGTCCCTTTAAAAAACAAGCCCTGCCCACTCCCTCCCTTTCGACTGATTCTGTCTCTCCTTTCTCCCCATTTTTCCACTTCTCCCTCTCTGTCTCTCTCTCTCTCTGCCCCTCTCTCTACCCTTCTCCCCCTTTCCCCTCCATAACCCACTAAATAAATATCCAACCGCACTCTGTATGGCGTGCCTATCATGTCTTTGTCTCTTGCCCTCTGTGTGACTCCCTACCCAGGACCAGCCACCTTCGGAGACCTGTGGCATGGTCTCGTGGCATGCCCATATGTCTGTCTCTCCTTATGGGACTGGTTACCCCGTTGATGTCTCTCACCCACCAAGCCGCTCCCTGCCTGGGACTTGCTGCCCCTCTTGGCCCACTGCAGCCCCTTGGGGAGCTGTGCCATCCCCGCAACGGGAACCCCCGCCCAACGCCCGCCGCCAACTCGGGGACCAGCAGTGTGGTCTCAGGACCCGCTGCCTGCTGTAGCCACTTGGGGAGCTGTAGCATTTTACTTAAACCATTACATTGGTGCCATAGAACTCAGTAGGCCCTCATACCCCTCTCCCAGGGTTGGGATCTGGAACCGAGTATTTTCTCCACAACAACCACGTGTTCCATCTGCCTGAGTGCTGAGCTCTATGCACACCAGTAGCTTCGGTGACTACAAAGAAAAATAACTTTCATGTTTTAAACTGCTATCTACTTTTAAGTCTCTTACAAAAATATGGTATATTTAATCCAACCCTGATTTAAACTATGTTACAATTGTCTGCCATTAACCTTCTATTGCAAGCAGTTTTTTTCTGTCTTTTTATAAGTGTAAATCTTACTTGTTAGGCTAAAAGCCAGTACAGTCAAGCTTGGATCCAGCTATCCAGGCAGATTCTATACTGTATTCTATACCTGATAAACAGCCCCAACTGCTCAGAAATCTGGGGAATATGGCATTTAAATATTTAATTACTAAAAAAAAAACTTTTCATAACAAAAAGAGGTTGACTCCTAGCAGCATCACTCTATTTCCTCCAAAAAAAGACAGAAGACAAATGGACACAAAACAACATCCATCCACAATTTGCTTCAACTGCCAACTACTGACCATTAGGCAAAACTGCCTTTCATCTAAACTGAAGATCTCTAGACAGTGAACAGAATCACTGGAATCGACAGCCTAGCTGCTCAGGTCAAGGTAGGCCTGTCTTCCTACAGATTTCTTAGCCCACAGGATCTTCTGGAGCCTGGCAGGCCCTGTGCTGAACAGCAAAGGGCAAATAAAGACCTTCAGCGACCATGGAGGACCCTGAGGAGTAGCTCTAGGGGCCAACTAAGTAAATTCCCTATTGTTTTTTAATCAATAACTCCAGTAAAAATTTATCCTTCTTAAAGATCTCTGATGCAGTTTGACAGCTAAGAGGTTTTTGTCATTTAAAAGGACAACCTCACCAAACAAATTTCAGCAAGATACAAATACAAGATACTAAGACATGTACCTGCAAGTTATAAAGGTGTGAGGACAAAGGCAAGTTGTCAAATTTTTATCTCATGCTGCCTTTCATAGTCTTAAAGATACTTTTCATTATGCAAAAATATCTGTCACAATCATTCTGATATAAATATGCTACTATTTAAAACTTATGTTTTCACAAGTGAGTTCCAGGGAGCAGACTTGAAGGATCTACCTTAAACAAGTCAGATACACCCCTTTCAATTCCCTGGTCCTAAAAAAATTTTTCCTAAAGTTAGCTTTGTCCTCTG
>NW_004949141.1:2061952-2063039 GCF_000317375.1 Microtus ochrogaster
TCCCCTTCTCTCCTTTTCCCTTACCCCTCCATAACCCACTAAATAAATACCCACTTCCTCTGTATGGCATACCTACCCATCTCAGTCCCTCACCCACCATGCGGGTCCCTTCCTGGGACCTGGCTGCCTTTGTGGCCTGCTGTGGTCTGGAGACCTACCACCCACTGCTGCCACTCGGGACAGTGCAGCATTTTTTTAAAACCATAACAATAACACCTTTAGTCACCCATTCACAAGCCTGTGCTGGAACCCAATGTCTAAAGCAATGCCTCCACAGCATAGGCTTTTGGATCATGTGGGTAGAGGAAGATCCAAAGCCCGAGTGTCCTGGCATCCCAGGGATCCAGGGAGGATTGGATTGGGAGGAACAGATCAAGGTTGCCCCTGGTACCCCCAAATCAGGAGGGGTCCTGTACCCCTAGAGGCAGTGACTTGGAATAGGCAACTTACTCATCCAAAAGTCAATCCAGTCTGGTGGGGGAGCAATTCAAAGAAGAGGAGTGGTTTTCCCACCTGGTCAGGGGCCAAGGCAGAGACCTCAGCTCCTCCCTGACCAATGCTCCAAGATGAAAGGTTTCTGTACCCCAGTATTAAGTCTCTCCACTGGCACAGTAATCCAAATCAGGCTGAATTAGGAATAAAAGACCAGATTTAATGAGTCAGGCAACTCCCAGGTGATATCAGGGGAAGAAAGCAGGAGAGAAATACTTCGCTGCCCCCACAGAAAGAGCCTTAAATTCCCTGGAAACCCAGTCTTTGAGCAGCTCCAGGGGAGGAGCTGCCAAGGGTGGACTTTCTAAGAAGGGTGGGGTTTGGAATGGGGGTGTGGAGCAGAGACCCCCAACATGGTGACCTCTAAGGGTCTTCACACAGGGTGTGCCTTGTTACATATTGCCTGGCCTCCATGGCAGTGGCTCACTTTAACGGTGAAGAAAGAGTCTACAACCCCTTTGCTCCTGTATTCTTCATCACTTTAAAGCCAAAAGAATGTGACTGACACAGCCAGGGCCAGCTGTCTGCCTGGGTGAGCTTGCCTCCCTTGAGCCACATTGGAGGCAGCTTTACTTGGCTAATGCTTCTTTTTTTT
>NW_004949141.1:2066249-2066889 GCF_000317375.1 Microtus ochrogaster
GTGTGGTTTTGGTATCAGGGTAACTGGCTAATGCTTCTTGAGAGCAGGAAATTGCCTAGGTGTTTTCCTTTCTCCAGTTCGAAGCTTAGCTGGGTGGGGTTTCACCCCAAGGGAATGTGAATCCCACCTGCAAGGACAGAACCACTACCACAATTTTCCGCCGAATTTCAAGCAAGCTTGATTTTTATTGGGGTGCACCCAAGAGCTGAGAAACAACTGTCTCCTAAGTTGGGTTGAAAAGGATAGCCCCAAATGGATGGAACTAGAAAAAAACAATCCCAAATGAGGTAACCATAACCACAGTATGTACTTACTCAGGTGCCCACTTGAGCCTGGAGAGGGCGTACCAGCATAGGTGTCTTAGAAGCTTGGCAGCCGATGGGGTGGTGAGGATTACTGTGTGAGGTCCTGTCCATCGAGGTTCAAGAGACCTAGGAACTAAGTTTGAGGAGTACCCTGTCCCTGGGGAGAGTGGGGTAGGTTCAGGGGCAGTTGGATCTGTTGGCATTTGGGCAAGGAGACAACTGTCCTGAAAACCCTAAGGGAGAACAGTTCATGTACGCTGTCTGAAAGACCAGGTGTCAGGATCCTCCCAGGTGAAGACAAAGAGGAAGTATGCGTCAGGGTGTAAAGGGACAGC
>NW_004949141.1:2068583-2070250 GCF_000317375.1 Microtus ochrogaster
GGCCATTTTGGCCTGGTCGATAATCCCAGTATGGTTCTGTAGCTGGCACAGACAAGTCCCCCACAGGGACTGTGTTGTCCACTAGGTGTGGTCTGGTCTACATACTGTCTAGCTGCTGCCTAAACTCTACTTTGCTCTTCAGGAGTGAGAGTAGAGACCTGGATGACATAGAAGTCATGCCAGGTTTGATCGTAGGCTTGGGATAGATAGATTAAACTCTTTAAATATAAACAGAAGGATTAGCAGAGAAGGAACCCAACCACTTCTCTATTTGTGAGAGGTCTGGAAGAGAGAAGGGAATGTGAACTTTAAGAATACCATCAGCTCCCGCTACCTCCTGGAGAAGGCAGAGAAGGGCAGGGGTATGGTGAGACCTGGTATTAGAGAAGACAGGGGAGGATTGGAGAGGGTTAGGTCAGTGTGTAGAAGGGGTCCAAAAGGTGGGTTGTGGCATGGAAGGGTAGGGAGAGGCAGTAGGAGGAAGGAGAGGAGGAAGGTGGGTAAAGAGAAGGAAGTTGACTTTTAACCTTTTCTTTGGCTGGGAGGGAAGTGGGAAGGGGTGGATAGGGGGAGGACTGTGAAAAATGTTGCCCCACAGGAGGGGGTTCAGTAGTCGAGGTTGGAGGGAGTAGGGGAGGGGCCAGTGTCTCTGACAGCATGGTCGTGGAGGAACTTTAAGGGTCCTAATTCTGAGATAGTAGGAAATCTGGAGGCACCGTGGCCCTGGAGACCAAAACCAGGGCTGTAAGACACTGGCTACTGAGAAAGGGATGGGAGCACAGTGCCCAGAAACCATGGACATATGAGAGTTCTGACCACTTATCTGCATAATGACAAAAATTTTCAAGGTCACAAAGGATGGAAAATTCAAGAGTTCTCTCTGGTAGCCATTGTGTTCCATTGTCAAAGTCATACTGAGGTTAGATCTTAGTGCATTAGAGAGACAGTCCCAATTTATAAAGACATGGTAGAAGGCAGCCCAGGGGCATCAGGGGATTGGGCTTCAAATTGTAGGCACCCATCTTACAAGTCTCTGCCGAGACTTGGAACTCAAAGCCTAGTACAATGCGTCCACCATGATAGACTTCTGAGTCAAAAACAGAGAGGTGTAGGGAATTCCTTGGAAGGACATCTCCTACCTGAAGGAGCACCACGGGGGAGGGGGCAAGGGCTGCTTTGGCCCTCCTGGTCAGGTCAGGTGAATTGAAGAATGGCCCTTAACAGGTCAGATATACCCCTCTCAATTTCTTGGTCCTAATTTTTTTTTCTCCTAAACTTAACTTTGTCCTCTGTTCTGCCAATGCCTTAAACAGGTGTAAGAGACATCAGACACTTCCATACCACAAGCACTGGACAAGAACAAAGAGACCAGCTACCCCAGGATGTGACCAGCACCCAGCTTTCTCAGGTCTCCCCCCGAGGTGACACCCACAAATAAGCAGGAAGCAGTCTTGAGAATCAACCATACCAATTCCTTTAACATATTATGCCTAATGCCTAACCTCCAGCCTTTTTATTATAAAAAAGAAATGGGAATGTAATGGTCTGCCCTGTCCCTTTAAGAGACAAGTCACGCCCCCCAGTCCACCAAGGCAAGCTGATCTTCAGCTTCCAGCCTGAGTCCTTCTCTCTCTCTCTCTCTCTCTCTCTCTCTCTCTCTCTCTCTC
>NW_004949141.1:2070470-2075160 GCF_000317375.1 Microtus ochrogaster
TGTTTCTGCCTGGAACTGACTGCTCTTGAGACCTGCTGCCCACTGCTTGCCACCACTCTGGGGACTTGCAACATTTTTACTTAAACCATTACACAGACAAACGTATGGGCCCTGGGCCCTAATGGCAGTGACTTGGGAATGGGGACTTACTCAAAGCTGATCTTAGCCTGGTAGGGAGCAGGTATGAGGGAGGGTGTTTTCCAGTAAGGCCTGGACTGATGGGAAAAAACAGCCCCCACAGCGGTACCTCTAGATGAAAGGTTTTTACAGCCCGATAAATCTCTCTGCTGACATAATAATCCAAATCAGACCAAATCAATACAAATTAGAAAAAGCCCAGATTTAATAGATACCAGCCCTCCCAGTGGCCTTCCAGACCCCAGAGAGGAGACAGGAAGAAAGACTGAAAAACCACGTGTTTGTTTTCTGGGGGGGAGGGAGTTTAAATAGCCTGTGGGAGTGGTCTTGACCCTCTCTGGGGAGAGGTCACCATTTGGTGGGGAGTCTGGACTGAGGCAACTCCCAGGGGAGGAGACTTGGGATAGAGCTTTCCACCAAACATTTCAGACTCCTTGGATATGGGGGGGGGGAGAGGCTGGGGTGAATGAAGCCTGGACCCAAACACATCTCTTAGGTCCCTTTTAAGGAGTAAAATCATAAATACTTGCAAAAAAGGTTTACAGAAGAGAAAGAATGGAGGAATAAGGAAATAAAGAAAAAAAGAATCTTATAAACACCATGTGATCAGCATGTGATTAGGGAGGGCCAGAGGAGGTTCGGTGAATTAAAGATCAGGAAGGGTCAGGGCATACTCAAAAACAAGTCAAGGTCATGGGTTGGGGCAGGACAGGCTCCAGACAGGTTCCTTGGGCACCCTTCCCGCAATCCTAAAATCAGACTCACTCTGATCTCCTTATCTCTCTCAGAACAAATCTTGGCTGTGGTGTTGTTTTTCACTTCAAAGTGTATGTTTTGTGGGGATTCCCCTCCCTCCCACTTGCTCTCTTATCAGCATGGGAGTGATTACTAATAATCTCACCACAGAGGCAATATCAGACGCTCTTGAAACCTCCTCCATAAAATAAATTAATCCAGTACTTTAAAATTTAACCTCGGGCAAATTTTTAGGACAAGGTCTGGAGCAGCCACATTCTTTGCTATCACAAGAGTGATCTCTAACTCTGTTGCTAATATTGCTTTCCTCTGAAACCTCTTGAGCTGGGATCCACAGTCTGCTTGGCAAATCTCAAGAACTTCCTCATGTCTTCTTCATATTTAGCAGTAAGTAACAAGAACTTTTCTCTTGTTCTCCTCTGATACTGAAGGACATCTGATCCATAGATCCTGTGTTATATGGATTTATTGTAGAATAATCTTGTACACTGTGAAGATGTGTCTCTACAAAGGCACCTTCTGATTGGTTTACTGAAGAACTGGACGGCCAATCACTAGGCAGGAGAGGATAGGTGGGATTTCTGGGCAGAAAGAGGAACTCAGGGGAAGACTCTGAGAGGCAGGGGGATTTGCCAGTGAGATATGGGGCAAGTTAGACATAAGATGTTGAGGAGAGGTAAGGAGCCATGTGACAGAAAGCAGACTAATATAGACAAGTTAATTTAAACTTTAAGAGCTAGTTGGGAACAAGTCTAAGCTAAGGCTGAGCTTTCATAATTAATAAGTAGTTTCCATATCATTATTTGGGAGTTAGTTGGACAGAAACAGTCTGACGGCATGGATTCCTTCTTCTGAGATGGCCATGTGCTGTTGTGACAAAGAAACCAGAGCTCTCCTCTTAAAGCAGTGGTCTGATGTAGGTGGGTCTTCTTTCTATGTGTTGCTTTCATTGGTTAATTAATAAAGAAACTGCTTGGCCTGATAGGTCAGAACATAGGTAGGTGGGGAAGACAGAATAGAATGCTGGGAGGAAGAAGGCAGTGAGGCAGACACTATAGCTCTCCTCTCCAAGATGGATGCAGGTTAAGATCCTTCCTGGTAAGCCACCATCTCGTGGTGCTATACTCATGAATAGAAATGGGTTGATCAACATGTGAGAGTTAGCCAGTAAGAGGCTAGAGCTAATGGGCCAAGCAGTGTTTAAAATAATATAGTTTCCGTGTAATTATTTTGGGTAAAGCTAGCCATGTCCATGAGCTGGGAAGCGGGAAGTGGCCCACCACTCCTATTACAGTGGTTCTCAACCTTCCTAGCTGTGACCCTTTAATACAGTTCCTCATGTTGTGGTGACTCCCAACCATAAAGTTATTTCATTGCCACTCTATAACTGTAATTTTGCTACTCTTATGAATTACAATGTAAGTACCTGATATGCAGGATGTCTGATATGTGGCTCCTGTGGAAGTTTCCTTAACCCCCTCTCCCCCACAAAGACTGAGGACTGCTATCTAAAAGGGAATCAGAGATAGCTTATTATGGAGTCATTTTTAGTGACCATGGCCCAGGAACACAAATTTAGATTATTCCAAATTCCATGTTCCAACACGGAAGCTGTTTAATGACACTTCATAGTTTTACAAAAATGAAGGCAGGTTTAAAATAGATAGATGGGTCTATCAGAGAGATGGGTACAGATAGATGGTGGGTTTGTTTAGGCCCAAGATGATCTTCAATGGTATTCTCAGCTTTTGAATTTGTGGAAGCTAGTGGTTTGCTAAGCTAATGGATTCTAAAAGGTTTTTAATCTGTTACTCACAGGATGCCCAGAGGTGGGCAAGGAATGGTTGTTCTGGAGGGCTAGAACTAGCCCAACATAAGGTAACTAGCTCAAGATAAGTGTGGTAGTTTGAATAAAAATGGTTCCCATAGTCTCAGGGAGTGGCACTAATTACAAGGTGTGTCCTTGTTGGTGTAGGTGTGGCTTTGTTGGAGGAAGTATTTCCCTTGCAGGTGGACTTTAAAGTCTCAGAAGCTCAAGCCAGGCCCAGTTGCTCTTCCTGCTGCCTGCTGATCCTGATGTAGAACTCTCAGCTCCTTCTCCAGCACCGTCCAGCACACATGACAGCATGCTTCCTGCCGTGATGATAATAAACTAAACCTCTGAGCATATAATCCAGCCCCAATTAAATGTTTTCCTTCATAAGAATTGCCATAGTCATGAAGTCTCTTCATAGCAACAGAAATCCTAACAAGATAATAAGGTTACTAGCCCAAGATAAGGTAAGCAACCTCTGGACCAGCAACATTCCAAGCTCTCTGCAGAACTGTAATCCTAATCCATCAGACTCATAGCTTCTTTCCAGGAGTTCTTGCTCATAACTGACTCATTATGCTACCAGATAAAGGCGTTATTACCCGTAACAGTGGGCTGGCATATAGGAAGACTGGCTAGTAATTTCTGAAGACACACTGATGTGTGCTGAAGCGACAGAGAAGATGAGCAAAAGCCACTGGCCCTAAAATTGAGAAGGAGTGCTCAGACCTCCACAGGCCTCCTTGAAGAAGGCATGTCTGTGCTCAGTAGACAGCGGGAGGCCTATGGGAGGACCGGCCTTCCTCGCTGAGAAACAGCTGTGGGGACTGGGAATAGACGTTGATGGAGAAACTCCATCTGCTATTGGTTGCTCCTGGCCTCACAAACCGAATGTGGCCAGGAACACTGCAGAACTCAGAGGGGAGTTCACCCTCATCAACTCCTACCTTCTTCCCAGGGTCTTCTCATGAGTAAACAGCACTGGGTCAGCTGGCAAAAGAGGGTGTTTCGTGGCTTAGCACCATGCATGGTGCTAAAAAGCAGGAATTCCTCCACAGAGGGCAGAGCTCTGAAACTGGAGGCCTTGGGCTAAGATAATTTACTTCCATTTGGTAGTACTTGGCCCAAACTCAGTTCCAGGAGGAACAATTTTCGGGGATGGGAAAGAGGAAAAGGGATCTAAGAGTTTAGGAGACGTCAGGGAGCACCAGAAGGGAGCATCACCATCTGGAGTATGGGGGGACCCTATCAGACATCAGGGAGCACTAGAAGGGAGCACCACCATCTGGAGTATGGGGGGACCCTATCAGACATCAGGGAGCACCAGAAGGGAGCATTACCATGTGGAGTACGGGGTGGAGACCCTATCAGACATCAGGGAGCACCAGAAGAGAGCATCATCATGTGGAGTACCTAGGGGAATGACTCTATTAGATGTCGGGGAGCACCAGAAGAAAGCACCGCCATCTGGATGGAGTTTGAGGGGGAGCTATCAGATGTCAGGGAGCACCAGAAGAAAGCACCATCATGTGGAGTACCTGGGGGGGGCGGACCCTATCAAGTTTTTTTTTGTCATATTTTGCTGTGTTTGTTTGAGACAAGTAGCTCAGGCTGCCCTTGAACTTTCAACCTACCTGTCTATTCTGTCAAGTGTGACAATTACAAGCATATGGGGAACCACTCCTGATGATTTAATAGTTCTTTTTAATTGATGCATAATTTAATATGCAATGAACTTGCCTTAATATTGCGGGCACAGCTTGAAATATTTTTCATCAACCTGCATAACCAGTTCCTAGCTCAAGACAGCACCTCAGAGCTTCACCAAAGGCCCCCCTTCCCTTTCCCAGTCAGTACAGCCTGCTGGTATTCTGGCTGCCAGCATGGGGATTTCTGCAGTATCTACTCTTGGTGTCTGCTTTCTTTTGATCATCATTATGTATGTGAGATCCATTCACAGGAGTAGGACCAGAACAACAGTAT
>NW_004949141.1:2075467-2085155 GCF_000317375.1 Microtus ochrogaster
TGTCAGAGGCTTGTGACTATTGTCACATTCCTGTTGTCTGGTTCTTCGTTGTGTAGGCCCAGCAGCCTCTGGTAAATAGAGAAACCTCTGAACCATTTTGAGGTGGCACCAGGCAGACCTGAAACTGTTTGTGTCACTTCTGAGTGTGGAGATCGATGGCAGAGTGAGAACGTGGGCACAAGATCCAGCACTCAGCTGGAAAAAAAGAAAAAAAAAAGGATACTGGTGGGCCGAATGGAACCTAAGGGTTTGGGAACCAGAAAGGCAAGAACAAGTGTTTTTCTCTTGCTTTTTATGTCCCCCCCCCATACATTTTACTTTTCTCTATCATATGCCCAATAAAATGTGGTCCCCCGCCCCCGCATTCTCTAAGCCCAGGCAAAAGATCTGAAGTGAGAGAAACCAATGATAACCTCCGATCTTCACTTCCAAGGTTTACGCAATTGAGATAAAGGGCAACTTGGCCCCGTCATGGCCCCGGAGTTGCCAGAAATACATACTTAGGGAGAAGTGATGGGTGGTTCAAGGGACTGAGAAAGCCTGTCACTGAGGGATCTGCCCTAGAGTTCCCAAGCCAGCGTGACTCTCTGAAGCTGGCTGTGATTCACAAGAATCTGGAGACTTAATCTGGTTCTGGAACAGGCTGAGCCAGCCACTCCAGAGAGGAACCAAGTCTCTGTGGGCTCCTGCTTCAGGGGAACTGGCGGCAGGGCAAGTGGAAGCCTGTTGGGAGGGCAATGTGAGGTAAAGACCGGAGGACCCAAATGACAGAACTGAGCCCATTAGGCAAAGAGTAGAGAAAGACCCTTTGCACCTTTGAAGAAAAGGACTAAATTTCTCCCCCCACCACACACACACTCTTTGTACCTATGAAGACAAGGACTAAGTTCCTCCCCTTCCACACACACTCTTTGTACCTATGAAGACAAGGACTAAGTTTCTCTCCTACACACACACACTTTGCACCTATGAAGACAAGGACTACGCCCCCCCCCACACACACAGACCACTGGATGACTCATCTCCCTAACCATCTGGCACCAGGTTCCCTGTAAACTGAGATGATGTAAGCATGGAGCATGCAGGACAGGAGGGGAATCCATGGAACAATCCCAGGTACTGGTGCTGTAGGTGACGGGTAACAGGCTTGGCACTCACAGCTGGTTTGGGGATGAGCTCTCGCCAGATAGCCTTGGAGTCCTCCTACCTCGGCCTTCCAAGTGCGGGGATCAGAGCTAGAGAAAATCAGTTTTATAATAATGTTTGAGATCCTAAATTAAGTCATTGGTTCAGAATACTCAACCAAAACACAACTGAAATTTACAACGGAGAAGGAGAGATTGCTGCCCAGATGACCAGCAGGGGCTTCATAATTGCTGTTGTTCCTGTCAAATGCTCGACCTATGCCGCAGGCCCTTTAACTACAATGAACCTCATTTCCCGAAGGGAACTTAGCTGTCAGCCCCCTTTGGGAATGACCATTGTTGTTCTTTATATAACACTTTATGCCCATTTTCTCATTTGTACAATGAATATTAATATTCATTTTAAATTAAATTTATGTTTTAAATTAAAGTCATGTTTTAAGTTTAAATTACTGTATTTAGGAAGCCAGGCAATGGTGGCACACACCTTTAATCCCCACAATCCAGAGGCAGAGGAAGGTAGATTTCTGAGGTCCACCTCAGAGCAAGTTCTAGGACAGCTAGGGCTACACAGAGAAATGTTGTCTCAAAAATAACAGAGAGAGAGAGAGAGAGAGAGAGAGAGAGAGAGAGAGAGAGAGAGAGCGCTATAGCACAAAATGCCTCTAGCCTGTAAACCCCACATGTCCAGGTTTATTTGAGCAAAACACCTGGGAGGGTTCTCCAGTCCCAGAGTCAGAGGCCAGAGAAGCTGTGCCCATAAACAAAAGCAGGGAGACTTTATAGGTTGTAGGTGAGGCGTGATGACGCGTCCACCACAGGCTGGGTTTTTGGATCACACCGAACATGTTGTTCCTGTAACATAACAAGCCATGTGCTGTCACTGCAGTAAACAAAGTGCAGTAGGCTGCCCTACAAAGTGGGATTTGTTTTTTCATTTACTTGTCTCAGAAGAGAGATAGGCCTGAAGACTATACGTTTGCTGACAAACCAATATTGTAGGAAAAAAACTCAAAGTGCCAGAAATAAGAGGTTATTAGTATGACTAACAAAAATTAATGGAATAATCTTTATTGTGTTGAATTCTGATGATGCTGTTCTAGAAAAACTATTGCATGTCAGCAACTTAGTCAGACATGATGCACCCCTGGGGGAGCTGATGGGAGAGAGGTTCTACAGTGGGAGGGTGAAGGAAGGGATGGAAGTCACCATGGAAACCTAATGTCAGCCATAACGTCGTCGGTGCACACAAAGGTTTGGGGAGCACTAGCCCCTGCTAAAACTCACTTTGTTGAAAGAGGGTTTCCTCCCCCAGTGTTGTTAGAGTGCTCCAGAGATAGAGTCTCAAGTATGATTTGTTGGCAGCAAGGGTTTTCAGATCACCCAAAAATTACCATCGAGGCTGGGTGTGGCACACACCTTTCATCCCAGCACTCAGGAGGCAGAGGCAGGTGGATCTCTGGGAGTTCCAGGCCAGTCTGGTCTACAGAGCGATTTCCATGACAGCCAAAAGTACATACAGAGACGCTGTCTCAAAAACAAAAGCAAAAACCAGCTGTTTGTCACAAATGCAAAGAAAAACATTTTGTGAAAACCAAGTTAACCTTTTTTTCTTTTTTTCTTTTTTTTTTTTTTGAGGGGAGTGGATTCTTTGCTGTTACTTGAGATTTTCACTGCTGCTCTGGCACAGTGGGAGCATTCCCAGGTTGGGGGCCTAAACTAAGATTAGCTCTTCTCTCAGTTCTCAGTTCCTTCCAGCCTCTGATAGCCTCTATTCTCTGCTTGTGACAAATGACAGAAATGGCCACAATAAAACAAACACTGTTCAAAATGGAGTCATGTCAAATGTACAGTTAATAAACAACAAACAAAAGAAATGCTGTTGTTTGGGAGGTCTGTACCACCAAAAGTGAGTAGGAACATTGAAACATAGTGTCGAAACTGTACAACCAAGTAAGCCAGCTCAGTCCTGTTCCCGCTAGGCCAGTACGTACGGAGTGGAGCGCCCTGCCATACTGTTCAGCCTAACGCTTTCCGAGCGCTCAGGAGACCCACGCAGTACCCGGCTTTTCTCTGTCCAGATGAATGCCTGAATAGGATGACAGTGGCCCACTTATAGGGCATCCTGAGCCCAGTGCACCCCAGACACTATTCAGATCCCAGAATAACTATTTTGGCCCCTTCGGGCTGCTTCAGTGGAGACTCATGCTTGAGAAGTGGGTACTGAGCGGTGCTCAGAGCCAATCCTCTTGGATGAATTTTTGTAAGGTCATTGAATATGCTCTTCAAGACCTGCAAAGCAGCTGCACACATACTTTGAATAAAACATTGGCAATTCGTGACAGAAGATGTGATTTCCAAGGAATTTAATCACTACCTTATACTGTATCATACAGAGAGAATTTCAACATGACCTTTAGCAATAAGGCCCATGCTGTGCTCAGAATACAGATCTTAGTTTCCTTTTATGGTAGCCTGTAATTTGTTTGGCATGAAACTTGATTCCCTTAGGGTCATTTTTCCTTTCTCTTATCATATGCTAATGACCCTAGTGTGTCATTAAATATCTATCTTTAACTTAATTTTAATTCCGGTGTCCCAAACCTCTATCTCACCATCTTCATTCTTCTATATCTTAGGAAGGTATAACTTCCAATATTGTTGTTTTTAGGGCCAGACTGACTCAAGCAATCATGTGACCACTGTTATGATGCAGTAGGAGAGGAACCTGGGTGGGCCAAGGGGCCCCTAGGCGAGTGAGCGACAGACATGCGCGCAGATGGAGCTTACACGGAAGGTTTTATTGAGAGAAAAGGAATGGAAAAGGGGGAGGAGAGAGAAGAGATGGCCTCTGAGGACAGGAAGAGAAGAGAGAGACACAGAGAAAGATAAAGAGGAAGAAGAGAGAAAAGTAGACTGAGTTTTGCCTTTAAAAGGAACAGGGTGCTGCCTGCTCTGCACACAGGTGTGAAGCAGGGGTGCCACACTCTGTCTGGTCCTCAAGGGGTGGGGCCGGGTGTGTCTGGATGCTAACAACCACTGCTACACCGTCCTGGTACAATTGTGCTGGATCATTGGCATGAGACATTCACACTATTTTATCCACAATCATTTTATTTCTTCTGTACTCAATTAGGCTAAGGATAATGACGGCTCCTGACCTGGGAGTGTTGGCTGGGCACCCGTGAGGCTTCAGCGCTGTCCACAGGCCACAGGGACGGCGGGTTCCCTTGTGTTGGCCAATATGAGTGGCTGCTGTTGGTGGAAGGTTGTTACTATGGTCTTGCTCCAGTCTTCCATCTTCTGGAGTGCACATAGTAGATTGTTAATCCCACCGGTCGAGCATGAGACCACTCACCACAACTGAAAGCCAAATTTAAAGCAAACTTTAATTAGATACTGGCCAGATTGATGGACTCTCTGGCCAAGTCCATCTCTGGATTTCCAGAAAGTGGCCATGAGTCACGCCTTGCAGAGGCTTAAAAAGGCAACCCCACAAGGCCACTGTATTTTCCGTTGTGTCCAATCAGAGGCAAGCATCTACCCTGACATACGTCCTACCTACATACCACCCACCCCCATCTACATCCAGCAGGAGTGAGCATGCATCCTGACATATTTCCTACTACCTACCACTACCGCCATTAACACCAGCACCACCTCCATGCCCCCCATCTATGTGCAGCTGGGGTGACCACACATCCAGACATATTTCCTGCTCACAGACCGCCCACCTACATGCAATCAAGCACACCTGGTGCAGGTGCGGATGGGTCAAACAAACTGTTTAGGGGAGTAAGATCATAAACAGCCTCCAGCGTTTAACCTTTGTTCTCACAGATTCCAGCCACAGAGCTACTCTGGTCACCTGACCCACAGCGAAGCACTGTTTGCTGAATCTCCTCCAAGGTTGCCAATAGAAACTTCAATTCGGTAATTGGGCTTAATAACCCCGCACCGCACTTCCCCACGATAGCGTCCTCTTTCCTTGCAACGAATATTAAAGATCGTGCTCAAATTAGTTATTTAAGATGTGTTCTTAAATAAATAATTGTTGGGGGCTGTGGACCCCCAGACCCTGAACTTCTTGTAAACAACTTGCTATGCTTGCAGCTGCTCTGAGCAAAACAACTTGTTTTTCCTGTATTTGCAGCTGCTCTGAGAGCGAGACCCTCAGGAGTTCCTGATGGCAGGGGAGTGGTTTCTGGTGGGTTTGGCTGGGGTTGTCAGTTAAGGATCCCTATATAAGCTGCCCCCGAACACAGTAAAGGGGGCATTCATGGTTCAAGGATGACCTGTGTCTCTGTCTCTCTGTCTGTGTGTGTGTCCATCTCCAGGCCCTTGCCTGGCTTGCAAGCCGTATGTAACTGTCCAGTAATGCAGGTGGTACACTGTAGGTGCAGTACACGTAGTGGCACGGATGCCACAAATAATAAAAAGTTTCCTGACCATGCATCTGTCTGGAGGTAAACCACGACAGGTTGTTATGCTTGCAAACCAACCCTAAGCACCGCCGGCTTTACACGGAGACACCCCTGAAGTGATTGCTTAGTGTCAAATAGACAATCTCTCTTTCCAAGCGGTCCAGAAACTCAACACAGAGAAGATGATTCTGTTTCACAGCTTAAGATCAGTGACAGCTAGGGACCAGCTGCAAGGCCATCCTGTCCTCTCGGTTGGATGTCTTTTGCCAGTCGTGCTGAGCACTGTTTTCCCGTCGATGTATCTTGTTATCCCCGGTAGTACATTCGTATACATCCCTAGGACTTGCTTCTGTCCGCACATCTGGTGTCTCGGGCAACCTGCCAGAAACATTAGATAGACAGAAGTGACTTTGTGACCTTGTGTAATTAAACTGCCACCCCACCCTAGCTTTCAAACCTTATCTGCTAAGAAGGAGTGTAAAGGCGCAAGATTCCGAGGAGCTCCGGGGATTAGGGAAAATGGGGTTTTTCTGCGTGGAAGAACAGAGCTGCCAAGGCGGGCTTCGCTTTCCAGTCACGCAGCCTTCGTGTTCGGAATCTTTCTGTATTACCATGGAACCTGCTGTTCCTTAGTGGATTTGCCAGGAAATTTCAGGTTGATCTGTGTGTGGGAGGAGGAAGTTTAGGCTCAGGACTGTGTGACGACATGATGTAGGAAGTTCACCAACTCACCATCAAACCCTCCTTCTGCTCTAACTCCTGCAGGGCAGGGTCCTCGGTTTGTCCTTCTGTACCTCCCAAGAGCTTAGCAGTAGGTGACCATAGCATGTTCTAAGCACTGAAGCCATCAGTTAAACCACCCTTTTGTTTTCCTCCCTCCTCTCCAGCTGGGCGTGTGAACCTTCGTTCACAACGACGCAGAGGAAGGACTTATCTCCTCGGGACCCACAGCGGAGTGGGGGCCACTGCCACAGTGCGTCCTCGGCCTGCCAGGAGCCGAGCAGGTCAGAACCTCAGGTCCTTGGAGCCACTCCAGGAGGAGAAGCAAGGAGATTTCGTGTAATTGCTGCCATCCTGTCAAAACTTACCAACGGGTGTGGTCCACCTCATGACCGGGTGGAAAACACTCCTCTCTTGGGTAGCAGCTCACACCTTAAGGGCTGAGCGGGACCTCACCCTTCAGCCATTCCTCCTGGCAGAGGTCAGCTGTGGGCTGCTCACCATGTGAAAGGCCTGGGCTAGAGTCCTTCATCCTCAGACCGGATGCCTTCTTTAACAGGGGACGTGATGGTGGAGCACAGGGACAAAGCCAAGGGCAGCCTGGCAGAGCTGAGTTCTGGCACTGTTTACCAACTGGTTCTAAATCCTTGGCGAAAGTTTCCTTCTTGAGCTGGCCTTGAGCTTGCTATCCTCCTACCTCAGCCTAGTTCTGGGATTACAGTAGTAATCACCTGGCCAAATTTGATAGTCTGGTTTCAATGTTTATTTTTTTTTAAGAAGACTAGGTCTATGGCTCCGTTGGTACATGATTCCCTAATATGCGTGAGACCCTGGGTTTGATCTCCCCAGCATTGCATAAACCAGCCTGGAGAGCCGGGCGATGGTGGCGCATGCCTTTAATCCCAGCACTCGGGAGGCAGAGGCAGGCGGATCTCTGTGAATTCGAGACCAGCATGTCTACAGAGCTAGTTCCAGGACAGGCTCCAAAGCCACAGAGAAACCCTGTCTCGAAAAACCAAAATAAATAAATAAATAAATAAATAAATTAATTAATTAAAATAAACCAGCCTGGAGGCCAGCCTGGCTACATAGGACCCTCGACAAATTAATTGGAAAAGAAATGAGGCTCGTTGCTGGTATGCTTTCTCTTGTTTATGACAAGTCTATTAAAAGTAACACCCCACTCCCTCCCACAGAAAGTGAAAATCAAGGGCTACCCCGGTCCTGTTCCAAAGTCCCCACCAGCTAGAGTCTAAGTTGCAAGACTGAGAACACTCAAGTTGCATCTCTCAGAGACGCCCTGGGTTCTGCATCCTCAGAGAGACCGTTTGCAGTGGGGAGAAACTGTTTCACCAGGACTTGGGCAGGGGTGGTCAGGCACCCCGAGAGGGGGAAGGACACCAGCAGTGCCTTTTGTCACTCGGGAATGACAGATAGAGGAAAAAGATCTGTGTGCATGGGACATCTTCAGTGGGAAGGAAGGAGAGGGTTTACCAGAAGGCAATCCACAGCAGTCAGGAAAGTCGGTTTGCGGGGAGGCCCGTGGGAATTCAGGTAAGTGACCGGGTGCAGCTTTAATGAGTGGGGGACAGTGAACTGCATGTCGTGGTCCTCAGAGGCCAGCGGGGAGAGGGAATTTGGTTCCCTTCTCCGCCTGTACACACTCACTGTGATGCTCTATGCAATCCAGGAATGAACTGCAGTCCCAAGATACCAAGGCATAGGTAGCAACCCAGAGAACTGGGTGCAACCTCGTGGGAAGTCTTCGTCCTGAGAATGTTCATTTTGTCCCCATTTCTTTCGTCATCGGGTCTATTATCTGACTAATAGAACAACAGCCACCTTGTTGCTGTAAAGGGGCAGCTCTACAGGAAAAGGCAAAACCAGTTCCACTCATTTGAGGACTGCTTCTCCTTAATCCCGAAGCCACCTTTATCTGGGAGGGGACGGCAGAAGAGGGCGGGACAGTAAGAAAGAAAGCTTTGTGACAGCCTTGTCGGGCACGGCAGTGTTGGGCTGCTATCTTACCACACGTCTCTGGTTTCTTCTTCTCTGGATGCTCTTTCTTGGTCTGTCTCACAGACGTCTCTTCCTCTCCTCGGGCAAAGGTGGTGCCTGCCGGAGTTCTGCTCCGAGCCCTCCGCCCTGCGTGGTATTTCCTGGTGACTGCCCATCTCTGTGGATTTAACAGCTATACACTTTCTTATGAGCCGCAGAGCTTCCTTTCTGCGTGGTCCCTTCTCTGAGCTCCAGACCATACAACTAGCAGTTTGTGGACCGTGCTCAGTCTTATTGGTTCTGTAGGCCCCCTCCTCCCATTGAACTGCACTTGGCTTGCAGGCAGGGTCCCTGCATTGAGTCACTTCCTTACTCCTAGGGCCTATGGTGGAACCCAGCCTACAATAGGTGTTCAGTAAATATTGAGTAATTGCTTGGAGGAACAAGCTATCCATTGATGGAGGCAATGAACAGAGACCCATCCAGTGGGAACAGACAAAGGCTGTTCTTGGCTTGCCAGGGAGGTAGTCACCGTCAGGTCAGCCGGTGTTGATGCAGAGACTGTAAGGCTCATGGAGAAGTGAGGAAGCATTGTGACGGGGCAAAGAGAGCTTCGCTGTGCCCTGATAGAGGCTGTTGGGGAACCCGGAAGTGGGCTAACCAGAAGCATGGCATCCTATGCGGTGGACCAGGGTGTATATTTGGCTTTGCCTGGTTGGTCTGCAATTGAAAATGAGGTAAAAATCAGGAAAGCTGCTAGGTTTTATTAATCAGGCTTTTTTGCCATTTGGGGTCAGTTGGTGCAGGCATCATTGTCTGGCTTTCTGGACTAATTAACCGGAAAAGCTAACTAACATCTACAGCTTGTTTAGAATTTTGATAGCATGCTGATCTTAGGTAGCTGATTGACTGTCTGGGCTAGCGACTGTTGGTAGTAGGGCTGATTTCCTGTGCCAGCTACTGTAGGTAGTGGGTTAACTCCTGGCGCTGGCTCAGTGGGTACGCAGGTGACTTACTGGGTTGGGTTACTGCAGCTTTCAAACCATTTTTTTGTTCTGTTTTTATGAAGAATCAGGCCATTGTCTGCTTGTATATGCCATCTCCCAACCTAACATTTATTAAACCAATTGTACATTGTGATTTCTAAATATAAATGAAGTGCCTCATTTATTTCCCATGATCCCTCTGTGGGACAATGTATTAGTTACCTTTTTCATTGTTGTGACAGAATACCTGATGAGGCAACTGAAGGGAGGAAGGGTCTGCCTTGGCTCACAGTTTGAGAGGAATCAAGTCTGTCTTGGCTTGCATTTTGAGGAGATAAAAGTCTGTCTTGGCTCACAGTTTGAGAGGATTCAAGTCTGTCTTGGCTCACAGTTTGAGAGGATACAAGTCTGTCTT
>NW_004949141.1:2085255-2092609 GCF_000317375.1 Microtus ochrogaster
GGCTCGCAGTTTGAGGGGATACAAGTCTGTCTTAGCTTGCAGTTTAAGGGGATACAAGTCTGTCTTGGCTCGCAGTTTGAGGGGATACAAGTCTGCCTTAGTTCACAGTTTGAGAGAATACAAGTCTGTCTTGGCTCACAGTTTGAAAGGATACAAATCTATCTTGGCTCACAGTTTGAGGGGATTCAAGTATGTCTTGGCTCACAGTTTGAGGGGATACAAGTCAGCCATGGCAGGGAAGGCATGGTAGTGGGAGTGTGATGTGGCTTGTCACATTCATTTAGAGATAAACACTGCTGTCCATACTTTCTTCTATCCCCTGCCCCCTTTTTTGTTATTCTGTCTAGGACCTCAGTTCACTGGATAATGTTGCCCACATGGATAAGGCTTCACACTTCAGTTAAAATCTCTTTAGAAACATCCTCATGGACATGCCTAGAAGTGTTCCACCTAGGAATTCCAAGTCCAGTTAAATTATAAACTAATTGTCACTGTTAGGTATTGATAAGCCCAAATAAATTTGGCCTTTAAATTTAGATGGTAAGTTTGACCTAAAATAGCTGCCCTATAGACTAAAAGTAAACCCAGCATGAACTGTGAACAAGCTGTGACAACCTGTCTCTAAGTGTGTAAGGAACTTGGTCTTATCCAATCATAGCAGCTGAACTTCGAGCCAATCAGAGGATAAAAGCCACCCAGATATGCCCAGCATGGGGCCTATGATATGGCTAGTGGGTAAAAGTGCCTGCCACCAAGCCTGATGACCTGAGTTCAATCCTAGGACCCACACAATGGAAAGAGAGAACTGATTTCCAAGCCCACAAAGTCATCTTCTGTCCTTCATCTGCACACCACGGCACCTATTTGTGCATGTGTGTATGTGTGCACATGTGTATACACACACACACACACACACACATCAATAAGTAAATTTAAAAACTGTTTAAAATATGACCATATGAAATGACAACTGCAACCAAAAGAGGCTATTGTCTTCTTATGTGGTGGGGGGAGGAGAGGGGTGTTTGTAACACGTATATAGAATACACACATGATTGTATGGGTGTTCTTATGTGTATCTATATGCATATCTGTGCATATGTATGTGGGGGCTAGAGGTTAACTTCAAGTGTCTTACTTTTTTTCCACAAGTAAATTTTTGAGATTGGGTCTCCCAGTTAATCCAAAGAATGGTGACTGACTAGATTCCCTGACCAGTTAGCTCTAGGAACCCACTTCTCTGTCCCTTCAGTTCTGGGATTATAGATGCATGCTGCCATGCCTGGCTTCTCTGTGGATGCTGTGACTCTAAACTTAGGTTCTCAGATTTGCAGAGTAGGCATTTTACTGACTGAATCCAAGTCCCTAGTCAGGTTGTTTCTGTATGCCATTTCCTATTCACTGCCTATAAATATAACCTCTGGAGGGAGAGGATGTCCTGGGACATCTTTGCTCTGAAATGCTGCCTGGCCCTAAGTATCTTTTTCTCCAGTGTATTTAACTGGTCTCGGTTTTCACTTTGTGTGTGCCCATGCAGAGGCCAGAGCAGACAGAACACTGGGTCTTCCTCCATAACTCTCCATATTATTGTCCTGAAACAGGGTTTCCCACTGAATTAGAAGCTCGCCATTCTCACCATTTCTTCTTTTTTCAAGCTGTAATTTATTGTCATTATTGAAATAAAAAAAAAGCCAATCAGTCTGTATCTTAACTTCATTTTTACTGTTTCATTCAGTATGGTTCGTTGACAGAAAGCTCCCATACCAGCCAAATAAAGAAATTTTCTGCATTTTTGTAGTATATACTATAATAGCACATTTGCATCTTATTTCTGTAACAACTCTTGCTAGATAGCTTAATATTCAATGTTTTTTCTTCACACACCAACTGGACAAATATTAGGGAAACCCTTTGAAGGCGATTGCCCCAGCAAGGTTCTTGGTTCTTTTGCCCTTCATTTTTTGTTGTTACCCACAGTATGGAAAAGATGGCTGAAGCTCTCCCCAAAAGCCCCCCTCTCCCTGAATGTCCTTCCCTTACACTCTCTCTGTCCATGCTCCTGATTCATTCTAACTCTGTATGGCTTTTCCTCCTGTCAAATGGTTGCTTGCTCTACCTCTGGACCTGTAGTTGTTTTATTTAATACTGTTTACAATGTTCAAGCAGAAAACTCTTGGAGAAAAGGTGTGTCTAGGGCTGAAACAACACAACTACAATCAGGTTTCTTAGGGGAAATAACTAAATCTAGGGGTTCACAGCATGATCAGAAACCTGCAATACTACAGTTTCAGAGGGTTTAGTCCATTATCGTCATGGCGGGAAGCATGGTGGTATGCATGCACACATGGACAAGGGCGTGAAGCTCACCATTTCTGCTGGCTGGCCGGCCAGTGAGGTCTGCTGCCTTTGCCCAGAATGCTGGGGTGACAGGCCCACACCTCCATGTCCACTTACCTCTGTGCTGAGGGTTCACGCTCAGGCCTCGTGTTTGCAGAGCCCTGAGTCATCTCCCTGGATCCTCTCATTTGCTCTTTTTGAAACAGGCACTCACATGGTCCAGAGTGGCCTCCGCTGCAGCTGGTCCTCTCAGCTCTGGGATTGCAGGGGTGAGTCCCCACTGCTGTCTCTGAGCCATCCTCTCCTGCTTAACCCTGGTCACTTCCCCCTCTAAAGGTCATCCTGTCCTCGGTGCCTTCCCTTTCATCCTTCTCCATGGTGACCTCTGAATTCACTGAGGACAAAGGCTCGGGATTCCCCAACCCAGGGCTGTCATTTCCTCGTATTGTGATCATCCTTTCTCAATTCCCTCCCACAACACTAGGTTCCCGCTCTTGGTTTCTTCATCTTTAGGATTTTTCCTCTAAGCCTCTTGCCTTACCTTGCCTGAGTCACCAAGCATGATTTGAGATGTCAGCAAGAAAAGCCCTGTCATCAACCCATTAGCCCTGTTGGCAATAATTAGTTTGGGATTATGGCACCGGGCATGTTTCAAAATACTTTTCAACATTTTCTAAAATGTCTAAAATGCAATATGTATAGTAATAAATTTATATATGCACAGCACATTAATAAAATTTTTAAAAAATCCCTTGAACATTGTTTTTTTAAAGGTATCTGTCACCAGCCAGATATAGTGGCGCATGCCTTTAACAATTAGTATTGTTATTTTGGAAAGTCTCCAAAGATTACAAGCTAATAAAAGTGTCTGATGGCAATGTCCTGTGTGCTGGGTACGACAGCTGATTTTATGTCATCTGGGCTAGGCTGTAGCATCCAGTTTGGTCACATATCCTTGTAGCTGTGACTGTGATGGTATTTTTCAGGTGTGATTAACACTTAAAGCAGCACTTGAACAAGAAACTCACCCTTTACAGTGAGCACGGGATTCATTCATACAGCCATTAAAAGTCCTAGCAAGAGCTAATACCCCCTGAGAGATCTCTATTTGTACAAAACTTAGGAATTCAAGAATGAGGCTTCTACTTGCCCCTGGCCTCTGTCCTCCTGTCCTGTCCTGCAGAGTTTTGGAGATGTCATGCTTTGCTGTCTGTCTGTCTCTCTATCTCAACATCCTGTTTTTTCTAGAAAACAGTAACTAATGTACCCCACAAGGTCCCGATGTGCAGGCAAACCCCACCCTGAGCACAGAGAAGTACAGTGATCAACCTGTGTAACCTGTGCCTGTCTCTGGCAGCGGAACCACCTTCCCTTAACTCCCATGCCCTTTTCTAAACCATGTGTAGGGTGTGCTAACTCTCTGCTTGTCTGTGTGGTGCTGGCGTGGTGCTAGAACCCAGGCCTCCTGACATACCAGGCAAGAACACTACCTCTTAGCTACTGCCCCAGTCCCTCATTTCTATTGTTGACCTAGGACTTACACCTCGGCAAGTAACTCCCGACTTGTGTGTAATGCAGTTCACACAAAGCTTTCTCTTTCAGGCTGCATATGGACAAGTTTTAACAACACCCTCTTAAGAAGAATGTGCTGTCAATCCAGGAGAGATGGGTTTGTCTGGCATGCCCTGTCAGCACGTTAAGCCTGTGGGATGAGACAGAGCCAGGTTCTACAGAGTACAAAGCTTATGCACCTTGGAGACCAGTTTTTAGAGGGAAAAAAAATTTAAATTTTCACTTTGGTGACTGACTCATGATATACAAATTTTCAATGATAACATGAACACTATCCCAAATTCATGAACATGCCGTAGAACTTGAGGCGCCTCAAACCTTAAGATTTCTTAGTCTTAAAACCAGGTTCTGGCTCTGGGATTTTGGCATAGAAAACAGCTTGTGGTTGGGTTGGTTCCTGCTGTGCGGGGGAGAGAAGGCTTGGGGTGTGGGGGCAGGAGGAGGCCAGGCCCCTCTGCTAGCATAAGTCTCCCTGTTCTACACCAGTCTCTGCTCTCCAGACACCATAGTCCACAGACTGCTTCTTTCCGGGGTGCCTGTGACATTTTCAAATGCCTTGTCTGCTATCTGCAACCCTCTCTCTGTGCTTCTAGAAGCTTCCAGTCCTTCAAGGAGAGCACTCCTGGTTGCACGGGGAGAGCAAATGCAGCGGCTTCATGGTGCCCACTTCTCTCCATTACCCCTTTCCACATGCCTGCCGACCCCCTCCTCCTATCCCGCCATTTCTTCAGGCTTCCAGATGTTGGGTGTCTGCATCTCATTTGGCAATGTCCACAGAGATCGGCCCCACTTCGCAGCGACTTCTCCTCCACCCCCATCCTCAAGTGCATCCGATCTCTTCTTCAGTCTCTCCCCAGAAGTGCTCACATAGGATATGACACACACAGTAGACTTTCTGAAGGAGTTGGAGCACGTTGTTCTGTATCGCAGCCAAAAACTAAGCCACTTCAAATTATTTGTTTGCTTTTGATTCTGCATGGCTAGAGAGTGAACCTAGCCCCGTGCACGCTAGGCTCACACTTTACCTGTGAGATGCATCCCCAGCCCTTAAATCTGCTTTAACATTTTAACAACATCTTATTCTTTTCCGTGTGTGTGTGTGTGTAGGCATGCGTGCCACAGAACTACCAGAGGACAGCTTTTAAGAGTCGGGTCTCCCCTTCTACACTGAGGGACAGTGCTGGACCTCAGGTCCTGAGGTTCGTGGCAGGTGCCTCTACCCACTGAGCCATCTCACCAGCCCAAAATTATATTTTAATCACCTTATTACAACCACCTTCTAGAATTCCTCCTTAGACTCTTCTCACTCCTGACTCGAACCCTCGGTAAACTGCCTGAACCCCCCTCAATGCAATCCCTTTCTCAGTAGTCCATAGACGTTCTCAGTTTGTTTCTTTTCTTGTTTAAAATAAAAAAAAAACCTCCCCAAAGTTTTTGTTCTTTGCATTCGAATGACCAGAAACCATATAGATAAGGAAACAGATAAGACACTGACCTGGACAGAACAAAGTGACAACCAAGAAGTTATCCTTGGAGCTAGAAGTTTTATTTAGGAGGAAGCTAGTCCTGGGGTGGGAAGCAGTGCTATGGATCCCAGGTTGTGCATATAGCACTTGAGAGGCAGCTTCTGTCTCTACACACCTCCATCCTGTGCCAGGGCCTCTGCCTTGAGCTTCTCTAGTTCTTCGCTGGATTCCATAGGGCACCGCTGGTACTTAGCACCGGGAGTCTTTGTCCAGGAAGAATAGTAGCAGTGCCAGAGCCTGCAGAGGCCGTAGATAGCAATCACCACACCAGCCGCCAAGGCCAGATGCCAGCAGAAGAAGATGGTTAGGAAGGCAAGGTCTGTAGGGTTGTCTGCCCGCCAGGGCTGTCCAGTGGGAGGTACGTACATCTCGCAAAGCTGCATCATCCAGTTGCTTAACACCAACCCCAGCCAACTCTTGAGGAGCCAGATCGAGGGATTGTTGGGGATCCATACCTCCACAGTGAGCACCACAGCAAACAGGAAGGAGGGTAGCATTAACAGAAGATGCACTCGGATCTCTAAGGAGTTTTTGTTCTCGATGTGGGTTGCCATCAGCAATACCAGCACATAGAAGGCCAGCGCTTCGGCCGCGCGTTCCAGCTTCACACCCCAACGGGGCAGGTGTGACTGGCTCACCATGTCTACTACGCCACTGAGAATAAAGAACCCAAACATGGTTACATGCTGCCAGTTGTCCTTGAAAATAAATGGCCGCCGGGGGTCCGTCCAATCTATCATCTGCAGGCGATTGACCCCGAGGGGGTAGAAGTATTCACCAATAATGCCAAAGGTGGGGACAACCACCTTCATCATGGCTTCATACGATACCTGCTGAAACAGCCTGTGTCCCCGCAGCTTCCTCGGGAGCAGCGGGTGCTGGAGGGCCTTCTCTCCCCGTAGCAGGGCCAAGGATGTTAGCACCGAGTAGTAGACAGAGTAGATAAGGAAGCCTATTCCTGGCAGCAGGTGGCCCTCAAGGGTTCCCATGGCTTTTGTGTGTGTTGAGTCCGACAGGACCAGAGCCAGCAGAGGAGGAGAACCTGGTTGTCCTCAAAAGCCTCACAAGAGATTCTCAGGGCCTCCAGCAGCCTGGCCCTGCCACCCACATGCAAGTCTATCCTCGCAGATGCTGGAGCCACTCCCAGGGCGGGACCTCTAAGCAATGGAGGTTTTAGTCATCTTAGACTGCCCCTGACTGAAGTTTGCTGGGGCTGAGATTTCAGCTGCTGTACCACGGGGGCCACCGCTGCAGACCTGGTCCGCCCTTCCCTCCACTAAGCCCCATGCTCCAGCCCCACAGAAAGAGGTAGGGAAAGAACAAAGGGGCGTTGGCAGAGGAGTGGCGGGCTGGTGTCAGGCATTGTCTAACTATTTCTCTCATTTAAGTCCCCAACAGGGGGAATGGAGAAACGGCTCAGTGGTTAAGAGCCTTTTCTGTTCTTACACAGGACCTGAATTTGGCCCCTGGCACCTACCTGGGGCAGTTCACAACTGCCTGTAACTTCAGCTCCAGGGGACCTGACACCCTCTTCTGGTCTTCTAGGGCCCTCCCACATAGGTACGCACACGCAGACATAGCTAAACCCATGAAAAACTTTGTGAGAAGAGACACCTTTTGTTTCAGACCCTTCCCATGTCACTTTAGTATTGAATCCCATGCTGGGGAAGACAGAATGGAGTTTGTTACCATGCTATGTACTTTCAAATCACTCTTTCATATTTCCAACAGAAGCATCTTGAGGGAGGCAAGATTTATTTTACTTTTAGGTTTCAGAAGGTTCAGCCCATTATGGTGGGGGAGCAGGGCTAAATAAACAGCTCAGATCTCAGCCACAGAAGTGTGTCCACTGTGGTGGGGGAGCAGGGTTGAGTAGCTCAGATCTCAGGAGCAGGGGTGTGTCCACTGTGGTGGGGGAG
>NW_004949141.1:2092956-2101782 GCF_000317375.1 Microtus ochrogaster
TTTCCTTTGCAGTGAACCAAGGAGCAGGTAGACTGCAGGCATCATGGCAGAACCTTCAAAGGCCTGATCCCTCCTTTTGCCAGCTAAGCTACTTGGTTGAGGGGTGTTGCCACTGTCCGAGGTTTAAGCTGCAGCCATGGTCTCTGTGCTCATTCCTCTGGAGGACAGAAAGCAAGGTAGCTTATATAGAATGGACTCCATGCCATACACCCAGGCAGCTAACCAAACTACAGGAACTTCAATGACCCCAGTCCTTTGTGACAGAGCCTCATGTGGCCCAGGTTGGCCTCACATTGTCTATACAGCTGAGAATGACCCTGAAATCTGGATCCTTCATCCTCAACCCACCCCTCCCCAAGTGCCAAGAGTTCCACAGTCTGCTAAGATAGCAAGCAAGGAATAAGTGTTCAAGCCACAAGCCTGGGAGAGACAGTGAGGTCAAATCATAGCTGTGCTGCTCTAACAATCACTTAAACACGTGGAGGGATCACTCTCAGATAAGACTTCAAGGCACCTGTTAGCAGGTGCTGGGGTGTGTCTGTGATAGGGAGGGACTCACTGACTCAAACCTTCAGCCTACTTGTTTCTATGGATGTCTGTCAGAACCGCTGGGAGCCTTTAATAAAACTGCCAGTGTCTGGGATTCGCTCTCCAAAATTCTCATTGGATTGGCCTAGGATTGGATTTAAGTATTTATGCTTTTACACTTCTCCTAAAGACACAAAAGAATAACTTCCATACAATTTCAGTTATTTTTCTTTTTCATTTGTTTGTTTTTGTTTGCTTGATGCTTTTTGAGACAGGGTTTCTCTATGTAGCCTTTGCTGTCCAAAAACTCACTTTGCAGACCAGGATGGTTTCAGACTCACAGAGATCCACCTGCCTCTGCCTCCTGAGTGCTGGGATTAAAGACTTACACTACTAGTCCCTAGCTCAATTATTTTTCTTGAGGAAGGGGATCTCACAATACAGCACAGACCAGCAGGGAACTTACTATGTAGCCCAGGTTGGTCTTGAACTCACAGAGACCTTCCTGACTCGGTCCCCAGAGTGTTAGGATTACAGACTTGAGCCACCACACCTAACTCATGATTCTACTTATGAAAGATCCCTAAATCAGTCAAATCTATGGAGACAGAAAATAGAATGTTGGCTACTGGGAACTTGAGGAAGATAATGGTAGGTATCTGTGGTGGTTTGAAAGAAAATGACCCCTAAAGGGAGTGGCAGTACTAGAAGGTGTGGCCTTGTTGGAGGAAGTGGGTCACTGTGGGAGTGGGCTTTGAGTTCTCCGATGCTAAAGCTACTCCCAGTGTCACAACTGACTTCCTGTTGCCTTATAATCTAGGTGTAACCAGCACCATGTCTGTGCATGCCACCATGCTCCCTGCCATGATGATAATGGACTGAACTTCTGAAACTGTAAGCGAACCACTCCAATTAAATGTTTTCCTTTGTCTCTTCACAGCAATAGAAACCCTAACTAAAACAGAAGTTGAGTATTGCTGTGATAAACCTGACCATGTTTTTGTTTGGAGGAATTTAGATTTGGGTATTTTAGGCTAGGAAAGCAGTGGAATGCTTTAAGCACTGCTTAATGGGCCATACTAGTAGGGGCATGGAAGACAGTGGTGCTAAGAGTTATTTCAAATGTTAGGGGCTGGCTCAAAAGGTTTAGAGGAGAAGAGTATTAACATGTGGCCTAGAAATTGTTCTTGTGATATTTTCATAAAGAACGTAGCTGCCTTTTGCCATTGTCCAGAAAGTTTGCCTGAGGCTAAAGTGAAAAGTTTTGGATTAATTCTGTTGGCAGAGGAAATCTCAAAACAGCCTAGTATAGACTCTGTTGTTGGTTATTAGTGTTAACTCTAATGGAGACGTATAATGAAAAGGAGCAAGCTGTATTGTGGGATAGTCTTTTTGTACACATAAAGATGTGTCTCTGCCAAGGCAGCTTTTGATTGGTTCAATAAAGAGCTGAACAGCCAATAGCTACACAGGAGAGGATAGGTGGACCTTCTGGACAGAGATGGGAACTCTGGGAAGAAGAGAGGCAAGATTCAGCATTGAGACATGGAGGAAGAGGGATACACAGTACTGAAGAGAGGTAACAAGCCATGTAACAGAAAGTAGATTAATATAAATGGGTTAATCTAAGTTATAAGAGCTAGTTGGGAACATGCCTAAGATAAGGCCAAGCTTTCATAATTAATATAAAGTTCCTATGTCATTATTTGAGATTTGGCAGTTCAAAGAAAGACCAACCATAGTATTTCCCCCTTTTCATCTAAATAAAAAGAAAGATTTTAAGTCTAACACATCAAAACTATATGCAATAAGAACAATTACCAGGTAATAATTACATTCACAATGTTCAGTTCTTCCATTTGTTTTTGGCAAATTTGGAGAAAACACCCTATTATCTGTCCTATCATAGTGAGTCCAAAGTTTTATACCTAAACCATTTTCTATCATAACTTGTATTGCCAGACTAAAAATATCCTTTTAGACCTTAAGACATTTCCTTAGATAACTTAAGCTTTTATGTCTCTCAACCTTATAAACTTTATATCTTTTTTGTAAGTTTCTTTTTTAATTTTGGTAACAATTCAACCCCCATCAGAGACCTGAGAAGGATAAAATATTACCTGAGTAAACAGGAAGTGCTGTAGTTGTTAACTTTTGGCTCTTTGGGGGGCTGCCACCCAGTTCCCAAACAAACACACGGTGGTTTATTCTTTCTTATGAATGACTGGCCTTTGTTTGGCTTCTTTCTTGTCAGCGTTACTTAACTTAAATCATCGCATCTACCTTTTGTCTCTAGGCTTTTACCTTTCTCTGTTTCTGTATATACCTAACATAACTACAATTACAGTTAAGAGATTTTATGAATCTCAGAAGAGACTTTGAACTTTGGACTTTTAAACCTTGTTGAAATGTGATAGACTATAGGGACTTTTAAAGTTGAACTAAATACAACTTATATTATGATATTGTTACAAGCTTATGGGTGCCAGCGAGTGGAATGCGATAGTTTGAATATAATTGGCTGTCATAAGCTCATAGGGAGTGGCACTATTAGGTGTGGCTTTGTTGGAGTAGGTATGGTCTTGTTGGAAGAAGTATATCACTGTGGGGGTGGGCTTTGAGGTCTCTTTTGCCCCAGCTTCCCTTAGTGAGTGACACTGAGTTTACTTCCTGTTGCCTTCTGATCAAGTTGAGGCCAGCACCCTGTCTGCGTGCACGCTGCCATGCTCCCCATCATGATGATAATGGACTGAACCTCTGAAACTGTAAGCCTGACCTCAATTAAATGTCTTCCTTTATAAGAGTTGCCGTGGTCATGGTGTCTCTTCACAGTAGTAAAAACTCTAAGTCAGCATCATTGTGGATGAGTGTGGAGTTTCCCTTGGGAATACAGAAGGCATATGGAGAAAGAGGGTAGTGATGGGTACAAGCAATGTGAATGCACTTCCTGCCACTAACCATATGCCTAAAATGGTTTGGGAGGCATTTTGTGCTATGTCTGCAGATATTTACCAATATTATTACAAAATAAAAAGTGAAGAATAAGAGGGAGGCATTATGGGGCTAGCAAGAAACCTGGCACTAGAGAGAGTCCCAGGAATCCACAAGGATGACCCCAGCTAAGACCCTAAGCAATAGAAGAGAGGGTGCCTGAACTGGCCTTGCCCTGTAGTCAGATTGATGAATATCTTAAATGTCACCATAGAACCTTTATCCAGCATCTGATGGAAACAGAGGCAGAGACCCACAGTGGAGCACTGGGCTGAGCTCCCAAACTGCAGTTGAAGAGTGGGAGGAGTGAGAATATGAGCAAAGAGGTCAAGACCATGATGGGGACACCCACTGAAACGGTTTACCTGAGCTAATGGGAGCTCACCAAGTCTGACTGGACAGGGAAGGAACCAGCATTAGAACCAAACTGGACCCTCTAAATGTGGGCGATAGTTGTATGGCTGGAGCAGACTGAAGGGCCACTCACAGTGACACCAGAATTTATTCCTATTGCTTGTACTGGCCTTTTGGGAACCTATTCTCTTTGGCTGGATATCTTGCTCAGCCTAGATACAATGGGGAGGACCTTGAACCTTCCTCAAAGCAATGTGCCTTACACTCTCTGAGGAGTAAATGGGGGATGGGGTGGGGGGAAGGTGGAGGGAATGGAGGGAAAAGTGGGAGTAGGAACTGGGATTGTAAAATGAAAAAAGATAGTTTGTTTTCTTTTTTAAAAAAAGAAAAAAAAGTGAATAAGAGACCACGCCCCCATGATTCTTCTATTGATCATAACTTACCCACTCACTGAAGCTGCAAAGTAGGTGCTGACTACTAGCTTGCCTACTTATGTGAGGGGTCTGAGCCCACCCCTGGTGTGAGAATTACAACATGCCAGAGCATGTCAGATCTCAGTGCTGAGCAGAGAACGCCATTTTAAAGAAGTTTTCAGGGTTGAAAAGATTGCTGAGTGGTTGAGTACTTGCCAGCCATGCTGCAGGGCTCTGGGTGTGATCCCTAGTGCTGAAAGGGAGAGCGAGGAAACACACACACACACACACACACACACACACCACTCGCACACACAACACACATACTACACACACCGCTCCCACCCACACACAAATCACATCTACCCCATACACATACCACACATACACCACACTATCACACCACACTCGCGCATGCCACATGCACACCACACACACACAGCACACTCGCACACACCACACACACACCTCACACACACCTCACACACACCACACACACAGCACCTAAGATGAAAGCTGTCTTCCGATCTAATCTGGTACAGTCTGGCTCTCAAGTGTCACCCAAAGCTCATTGTTGAAGGCTTGACTCCCTGGTGATGAAGTTATGGGGAGGAAAGGATTAGATCCTGAAGTTATTTCTGGTGTTTTTTTTTTTCAAGAATTTTTTATTTATTATCTATACAGTGTTCTATCTGCATGCATGCCTGCACACCAGAAGAGGGCGCCAGATCTCATTACATGTGATTAGGAGCCACCATGTGGGTTTTGAGAGTTGAACTCAGGACCTTTAACAGTTACATCAGTAGCCAAGACTCTGGCTCAATGCCCTGTAATGCTGGTTCTGTTGGTTCGCCATGGCCACCACACATGTAACAGGAAGGATGCCTTACCTGGTGACCTAAAGCCCCAGCATGTAGAGTAGGACCGGTTTCTGAGGGTCCTCTCGGGCCATCATCACTGTTGCTTTGTCCCTGAAGGACCAGAGAACTCAGCAAGGTGGATGTGAGGGGACCAGTCATTTCCCCTCATCCTGAGGACCCAAGTTTGGTTTGCAATAACCACAGGCTCACAACTGCCTGTAAATCCAGCTCGGGAGGTCTGACACCTCTGGCCTCCACACAGACTCACATGTACAAATCCTCAACAGTACACACACACACACACACACACACACACACACGAAATCAATCTTCATAAAACCACCACTGCCCCTTCACACTGCAAGGGACACCATGGCGGTCCAAGAGTGGGTGGATGAACAGGTGGGCTCCCGCTCAGCTAGGGGCTCCATGAGACCAATCTTACTGCCAGCTGCACTGGGACTCCACAAACAATGGTCTCAGCATCTGTTCTTGCTTGGTTTTTGTTTTTAATTTTTAGATTTATTTATTTTACGTGCAGGTGTTTTGCCTGCATGTATGTCTGAGGACTGTGTGCACGCCTGGTACCCATGAAGGGTGGAAGAGGAATTTGGATCCCCTGGCACTGGAGTTACAGATGACTGTGAGACACCGTGTGGGTTCTGGGTCCTCTGGAGGCGCAGAAAGTACTTCTTAACCACTAAGCCGTCTCTCCAGCGCTCTTGCTTAGTTGTAGATCTCTGTCAACAACTACCAGGGACTGATGGAAGCAGTCTCTTGTCTCACCAAGGAAGAGACACCCAGAAGGTGTCCAAGCCCTCCATTCTGACTGTCCTCCTCCAAGGTCTGTAGGGGGACCCAGCAAATCACCTTGTTTGTAGGGCGGGGTCCCCCGAGGATATTTTTTACTTATAAAGATTGCGGGCGTGCTCCCCGCCTTCCCTTCTGCTTTTCTGTTCTCCGCTGGAACTTCTGGTTCTGTAAGTCTATTTCCCAATTGAAGCTGTATATATTATTACAATTTCTGTCTGACTTCATTTAAGCAGCTACAAAAGTCAGCCACCGGCTCCCTCTTCCCCACACAGGGCAGACCTGATGCTGCGGCAGGTCAGGCTGGTGGCGGCCTTCCAGTTTTTCTGACAGGAGAGCTCCCAGGATTCTCTGGTTTTTGTCAGGAACCCCCAGGCTAGCAACAGTTTCTGAGCCCTAATAGCCAGGTCAGGTTTGTATTTCCAAGGCGTCATTCAGCCCCACACACTGGGAGGAGGAACTTCATCAATGCAGTTGTCCAGAATGGGTTTAGCAAGCTGGGACCTTTCCTGATTCTAAGGAACACCCACCTCAGGGGCAGGTAGTGTTTAGTTCCCAAAGTAGCTGAACAGGTCAGGACATCCCATGGACTCCCTTGACTGTTGAGCTTTCTAGGTGAGCAACCCCTTTAACACAATTCCCATGACGCTTTAAGTAGCCAGAGATCATTTCTGGGGTTTGACGTTAGATTCTCTACCTGGGTTGAGCAGTTTGCCTTATTGTCTGACCCTTATCCTCGGTCCTCTGGGAAGACTTTCATTTTTCTTTCTGTCCTCTTCCCTTTTTTTCTCTTTCCCTCCTGTGATGAACAGAATCTTTTTTCCTTTGCTCCTAAACTTAAAATTGATCCAGCTTGACTTCCTCAGCCTCCTGTGGCTTCTTCGTGATCTAGTAACTTGGAGGTCTTTTTGGACTTCAGCCAGGTCTAACCCCTGCTGTGCTCTGAACTTATAGGGGTATCAGTGCTGTGTACAGTTTTTTCCCTGGGGGTGGATCTTGCCCAGTATGGTCTGTGGTGTGTGTGTGTGTGTGTGTGTGTGTGTGTGTGTGTGTGTGTGTGGTGTGTGTGACAGAGACAGACACACACAGAAAGAGAGTCTTCTGGAATGTGGCCGGGTTCTGTATGCAGAGTTGAGTGTGCTCTTGCCCCTTATAACTGTAATTGGTCTTTTCTAGAAGTGCATAGCCTGTGTGCCAGCTGATTTTTGTCAATGTGACACAAACCTAGACATATTTGGGAAGAGGAACCTCAACTAACAAAATGCCTCCATCCAGATTGCCTGGAGGCAAGTCTGTAGGGCATCTTCTTGATCAATGATTGATTTGGGAAGGCCAGGCCAACAGGGACCATGCCTGAGCAAGTGGTCTCAGTGTAGAAGAAAACAGGTTGAGCAAGGCCTAAGGAGCAAGCCAGTAAGCAGCCTTACTCCACGGCTTCCACTCCAGGTTCCTGCCTTGAGTGCCTGCCTTGACTTCCTTCCATGGTGGACTGTGATGCAGAACTTTAAGCTGAAAAAAACCCTTTCCTCCAAAAGTTGTTTCTCGTTATGTTTTTTATCATAACAGCAGAAATCCTTAAGATGTCCTGACTGACCATAAGAACCTTAACATAGCACCCCACGTTGCATGGTACCCCAATTATAGAGGTACATTAAGCTTTATCCCTCCATACCCAACACTATGTATGAAAACAGACTGTAAAACTCTAGAGGAAATTAAGAGTAAACTGAAAAAGAAAGAAAGAAAGAAAGAAAGGAAGGAAGGAAGGAAGGAAGAAAGAAAGAAAGAAAGAAAGGAGTAGTTAAGAGATGAAACTGGAAAAATTGCATCATAGAGATATAAATGAACTTCCTTCCTAATGTGATGTGGGCTTCCCCTCTGTATGCTGTGAATATCATCAGTTAATAAAGGAACTGCTTTGGGCCTATAGCAGAGCTATAGGGGAATAGAGCTAGGCAGGGAAAACTAAGCTGAATGCTGGGAGAGAGAAGGCAGAGTCAGAGAGACGCCACGTAGCCCCACCAGAGACAGATGCCGGAACTATAGCCGGTAAGCCACAGCCACGTGGTGATACACAGATTAATGGAAATGGGTTAAATTAAGATGTTAGAATTAGCCAAAAAGAAGTTAGAGATAATGGGCCAAGCAGTGCTTTAAATAATATAGTTTCTATGTGATTATTTCACGGTTAAGTGGTTAGGAACCAACAAGCAACCTCCATCCTTACAACACTAAGGTTTCAAAAGTTCAATTCACATGGGGAAATGATCAATTAGTTTAATGAACTTGGATACATAAAATGAAAAATTATGTTCTAAAAAGGACACTGTGGCAGCATTAACCAACATCAGTGAAATAGAAGACACTGTGGTCCCTAGAGCCAACAAAGTATCAAGATGACGCTAAGGTGACTAGAGCAGCTACTCTCAGTCTTCCTGACCCCTTGATATCGTTCTCCATGTTGTGGTGACCATAACCATAAAATTATTTTCATTGTTTCTTCATAACTGTAATTTGCTGCTGTTATGAATCATAATGTAAATATCTGTGTTTTCCCATGATCTTAGGTGACCTCTGTAAAAGGACTGTTCAACCCCCTGCCCCAAAGGGGTTGTAACCCACAGATTGAGAACCACTGCTTTGGACTATACACAAAATTCCTACAGAACAATAAGAAAAAAAACCATAGTAACTGTGGCGGTTTAACTAAGAACATACTGCATAAGCTCATATATTTAACTGCTAAGTCACCAAGGAGAGGCACTATTTGAAAAGGATAAAGGTGTGGCTTTGTTGGAGTAGGTTTGGCCTTGATGGTGGACGTTTATCAGTTGGGATGGGCTTTGGGTTGCAAAAGCCTACACCAGGAC
>NW_004949141.1:2101992-2103334 GCF_000317375.1 Microtus ochrogaster
TCAATGCTTTCTCTTGTAAAAGTTGCCATGATCATGGCGTCTCTTCACAGCAATAGAACAGTGACTAAGACAGCAACTTCAATGGAAAAAAATGGTAAGGGACTAGAGAGATGGAGCTGTGGTTGATAGTGCTTACTGATTTTGCAGAGGACTCAGGTGCAGCACACATACGGTGGCTAACAACCATCTTGTAACTCCAGTTCCAGAAGATCTGATGGCCACTCCTGAACTCTGCAGGCTCCCGCACTCATGCAATATACAGACATACACTCCAGCACACACATGTACACATAAACTAAATACTTTTTTGAAGAAAACTGGGAAGCCTCAAACAGGCAAACAGATGAGACATCTAAGCTGATAGACACTAGAATGGACACGAAAGAATTGGGGAGATACAAATAAGATGGCACTTGCATGTGTTGACTGGCCTTTGTTGGAAAGCCAGCTGACACTAAGCTAGGACTTATCGTCTGTAGACGTCAGTCTTGCGTCACTGACACGTAAACGGCTGTGGTAAGGATTAGGAGGTGCGATCGTGTTGGGGTAGAGTAGGTGGAAAGGAGCCTGGCTTTCCTAGGTGGAACTCAGTCCTTCTGGTGCACCACCTCTGCCGTAGCCTTCACAGGAAATCCCCAGCCAGGCCCATAAGGGAACACCGAGATGTTCATGGCAACAAGCTTCTGTAGAGCAAGAACTAAGGGCCACCCGAGTGCCCGCCATTAGGGTGGAGGATTCTATGGAGGTCAGACATTCTGAGTGAGATGTTTACAGCATGGCTGGATGCTAAAAACTGAAGAAAGAAGAAACAAGATATAGCACGCAGGCACATAACCAGAAATACATATTTTGCCAGCAAGAACAGTCAGACATAACTGTCTGTTACCATAATAAAACGGTTACCTTTGGGGAGAGGAGAATTAAGTAGGGCTATAAGTAAAGCAGAATGTCCCATCACCCTGCTCCCCAGTAATCACAAAGGGGTTTAATATTAATTTTAAATGCTCAGCCAATAGCTCAGGCTTGCTACTAGCTCTTCCATTTTAAATTAGCCCATTTATGTTAAATACATTATGCACATGCATGGAAGTGTCATATGGAATCCCATCATCGTATATAATGGACACATACTGAGAATGATATTGTCTTGTTTCATTTTGTTTTTGAGACAGGGTCAATCACAGAGTTCTGGCTGTCCTGGACCTCACTATGCAGACCAGGGTGGTCTCAAACACTCACACATATCTGTCTGTCTCTGCCTCCCGAGTGCTGGGATTAAGGGTGTGTAATGCCCAACAGCAAGGACATTTTTAAAAGGGGAGCAGGAGAATAGCACCAAGAG
>NW_004949141.1:2103481-2137070 GCF_000317375.1 Microtus ochrogaster
TGTGATAATCCACAGGTCAGAAGTGGCTCAGAGGGGAATCTCACTGTGGTGTGATAATCCACAGGTCAGAAGTGGCTCACAGACCAAGTGCAGAGCGCCTGTGGCCCACCCCCACCCCACCCACCCTCCACACACCCCCACACCCCTAATTCCCGCATCCCCACCCCATCACTATATCTGCTCTGCGTGAGAAGAGCTGCTCTTTGCAGGGGCTGCTAGAATCCAAGGGACAGAAGTGTTTGTTATCCAGCAAAGATGACCCTTTGCCCTGGGCTATGTCTGCATGTAGGGATGAGTCTGACTCCAAGTTCCACAGAACACGCTCAAGCCCCATTCCAGGTAGCCTGGTGCCCTCAGCTGTTGGAGAAGGAAGATGCTCTTTCAAGTTAGTTCTCAAAACAGTAACTACAAATGGGCTTCTGGACAGTGTGTGTACAGAACATGAGAAAACAGAAACAAAAAGCCCAAATAAAGAAACAAACAAAAAACAAAACAACAGGGACAGAATGGACAGAAGCTGTGGACCACAGTATCACGTCCCAAGCATCCCAGCTGCTGTGCTTGCTCAATGCAGGCGAGGAAAACTGACTGTGTCCATGGAGACAAAGGCTGAATTTACATTTTTATGTAAGGGTATGGAAAATCTGAAAGCAACATGGGACGTTTATTTAAAAATGAGCTACCTACCAGGAATCCTGTTGAAAAGAAGGGAGGAAGGATTATACCGGCGGAGGGTGGTGGTGGTGATGGTGATGGTGGTGGTGTCAAGGTCATCACAAGGGAACTCACAGAAACAACTAACCCGGGAGCTCACAGATCCTAGGGAGCCTGCATGGGACCCACCTAGGCCCTCTGCGTATGTTTGACAGTTGTGTAGCCTGGCCTATTTGTGGTACTCCTAGCAGTGGGATCAGCGCCTGTCCCTGACACTTGAGCTGACTTTTGAGAACCTGGGCTGCCTCGCCCAGCCTTAGTACAAAAGGAGGAGCTTAGTCATACCTCAACTTGATATGCCATGCTTTGTTGACACCCGTGGGAGGCCTGCCCCTTTCTGAATAGAAATGGAGGAGGGGGGGGGAGGAACTGGAGGAGAGGAAGGAGGGGAAACTGAGGTCGGGACTTAAAATAAATGAAAAAAATTTAACTAACAAAAAAAAATGAGCTACCTAGTTATAGAACTGTAAACCATGCAGGAGCCAACTAAGAAATCAGAGAAAGGAACTGTTCAGGAGGCCGACCAGAGCAAGTGCAGGATGTGACGGTGATTGACAGCTGTCACACCCTCATTCGGCAGGGCTGACTCCGCCCCTGAGGATCTGGCCCCCTGCAGTCTCGGGGTTGCAGGGGTGTGTGCGTGTGGAGGTGCTTGGAAGGTCCACGCGTCTGGAAGAAGAGAGGCTCCAGGGCCTTCTCCACGCTCGGGTAGACTAGTTCAGACCTGGAAGTTCCGCCCGATCTCTCGGTTCTGCGAAGCACACCGCTGCCCTCCAGTGGGAGGATTTGGAACTTCTCTGAGGTTCCGAACCGCAAGGACCAAGGACCTAGTCCTCGCTGTAGGATCTGCGAGGGTCTCAACTCAGGGTATGCAGGGAGCGTGCGCAGCAAGGCAGGACCAGAACTAGAGGAGTGGGCGTGGGTCAGCCGGGTACGCGAAGGTCGCCTCTGTCCTTTCCTCGGGCCTATCCCTCTGTCTTCTCAGTCCCTTCCTTTTACAGAGCCTCTGATTTTTCATCCTCCTGGGGAGCGTGCAGGCCACAAATTTCCAAGCTGTGCCACCGGGAGCTTCATTCACTCGTCTGAAAATTCGCTAAGAAAGATGCTGAGTGCTCACAATGATTTATGAGGAAATAATGAAAGGCCGATGTGGAGAGGACAGTAGTTACTATTTAAAATTGGTTCTAAGACCCGGACAGTTACTAACCAGAACGTTAGGACCACGAGGTCAGACTCGCGAGTGTAGATGCATGCATGCCTCTCTTATGTGAGGCCCTGGGTTCCTCCCAAACTCTGGAAAACCAGCAATCAAAACCCACTTCCAAATCATCAGTCTCTATCGGCCCTTCAGGATCCAGGGGCAAAAGACCAAGGCGAGGAGATGCAAAAGAAAAAATTAGATTTTAAAAGTACGCACGGACACACACACACACGTATGCACGGACACACACACACACACACACGACATGAGTCATGTTTTATTTATTTATTTATTTATTTAAGATTTCTGCCTCCTCCCTGCCACCGCCTCCCATTTCCCTCCCCTTTCCCCAATTAAGTCCCCCTCCCTTGTCAGCTTGAAGAGCAATCAGGGTTCCCTGCCCTGTGGGAAGTCCAAGGACCGCCCACCTCCATCCAGGTCTAGTAAGGTGAGCATCCAAACTACCTAGGCTCCCACAAAGCCAGTACGTGCAGTAGGATCAAAAACCCATTGCCATTGTTCTTGAGTTATGAGTCATGTTTTGAAGATATAAATGTGCTTGAAGACCTTCAATGGTTTCTAGTCCTAGTGTAGAATTCCACCGTCTTTCTCTGCCCGCAGGCCCCATTCCCACAGTGCACAGTGGCTTTCTTGCTACGGTTCCTCTCTCCTGATAACCGGAATGCCATTGCTTTGATGCAGGCCTTAGCTTGTATATTTCCCCTTGAGGAGAACCTTTCTGGGCCACCCTTGCTGGAGCTGGGCCTCTTACCTGCTGCTCCTATTCACCATGTGTTTATTTCCAGCTTAAGTTTATTGCGACCTTTAAATATCTTGCATATTGATTTTTATTTTTGTCTCGGTAAGGTTTTTAATTTGAGATGTGGTGTCACTCTGTACTCTAACCTGGTTTGAACTCTTGGTCCTTCTGCCTCAGCCTCCTGAGTGTTGGGAATATAGGTGTGACCATCACTCCAGAATGTTTTGTCTTTCAGATTCTTGTCAATACACCATCCCATCTTCTACAGGTAGAGATTTTTCTTTTCCTTCTCTTAATGCAACTGAGCTTTAAAAGGATGTTGAATAATGATGATCGTGCCAAGTGTTCCTTACTAGTAGCTGATTTTCTAGAAACAACTCGAGAGCTTCGTGACTTTGGTAACTTTTGGTGGGCATTTCTCTGTCACATCTCTGATTCCTTCCCTTGCTGGGCATAGGGGTGCACACTTTAATCCCAGTACTTGGGAGGTGGAAGTCATAGGATCAGGAGTTCAAGGCCAGCCTCAGCAGCACAGGGAGTTTGAGGCCAGTCTGGGCTTCGTGAGATTGTCTCCTTAGATTACTTTACTTTTGCAGTTTCTTCTAGCCTAACCAGTCTATTTAAATTCTCTTTCTTATTTGCTGTCAATTGTATGTTTTTAGGAACAGTATTCTCTAGATGTTCAAGTTGGATGCCATGGAGTCCTATGTAATAAGTCTTATAATTGTTTATCTTTCTTTTGTATCTGGAATTATACTGTCCTTCTGACTTCTAACATTGTTTATATTTCATATCTTTCATTGTTTTCTAATGACTTGCCTACTTATGTTATTGTACATAGCTAGCTTTGGGCTGGGCCTGGTGGTGCCAGCTTGTTACCCCAGCTACTTGGGAGGCTGGGGAGAACACCAAAAGCTGAAGTCCTTTCTGCTCTCCAAAGCTCAAGGCTAGCCTGGACAGCTCACTGGAGCCACCTTCAAAATAACAACTAGGGGCTGGGAGAGTTGGCTTAGTGGTTGAGAGCAGTGGCTGCTCTTCCAGAGGACCCAGGTTCAATTCCCAGCACTCACATGGCAACTTACTCCAGTTCCAGAATCCAGCACTTTCACACAGATATACAAGGAGGCAAACTATAAAAGTAAGTATATGAAATAAAATAAATTATTTTTAAAATTAAATTCAAAAACTAAAAATAAATAAAAGCTAAAGGAGGGGTAGAATATATAGAGTTCTTGCCTGTATTGCAAGGCTTTGGGTTCAATCCCCACTGAAAGAAAAATAACTAGCTTGGGACCACGCCATGACCCAGCAAAACTCATACATTTTAGGTATACGCCCTGAGATCAGAGAGTCAAAGAGGTATTAGTACAGCAGTGTTCATGGTGGCAAACATGGAAACAGTACTCACCCTTAGTGTTCTGAATAAACTTGGAGCCTCAGGGGTACTAGGTAAGTCCTTTGCTGCTAAGCTACATGGGGGGGGGGAGGCAAGCATAGGGACTAATTTAGTAATCCCTGACTCCGCACATATACATGCTTGCCTGTGTACCTTACCTGTGCACACCCCTATCCGAGCAATACCTGATGGCAGCCTGGGACCCCGCGTATAAGCTGCTCACACATCTCTCTGAACAAAGGAGTATATTTCATCTCCTTTTGACCACCATCCAAATCATGCTCTCATGTCCAGTAAGAGACCAGAAAGGCCAGTCTATCCTGAACTGATCTGGAGTACATGTACAACGAAGCAAAACTCAACCTTAAGGGAGGGTCTCCTATTGTTCTATGTCCCTATGTACGATTTAGGTGTGCACATAATTAAAAATACATGCTGTTTGGGAAGCAATGTGAGCAGGAGAAAAGTGATTCTATGGCTTAATCTGTAGTTTGAGAACCACTCAAACTACACCCCTTAGTAGCCAGTCCCTCCATCCTTTAGACTCATAAAAAGAGAAGTCAGGCGGTCACCTGGTGCCCTTGGGCATCTTCACTTCTAAGGCTGGCTGTCGATCTTGACAAACCTATTCCTTTCTATCCTGTACTATTGCTTTGCTTTGAATGGAGTATCCTTGCTACTGTCCAACCTGTGTATGCCTTTTGTTTATTCAAGAACATGGAAACACTAGGCCCATACCCCAAAGAACAATTAAAATCTGATATATACTCTATATAGATTTCCCTTCAAAATATTGTGCTGAATTAAATCAGCTCAGCATAAATATATATATATACATATATATATATATACATATATGTATATATATATATGCATGCTGTGGAAAATCTTTTTGTACACTGTGACAATTTGTTGCTGTGATTGATTTAATAAAACAAGCTGACTGGCCAATAGCTGAACAAGATAAAGTTAGGCAGGAGAGTCAAACTGAAAATACAGGGAAGAAGAAGGGCTGAGCCAGGAGACACCATCAAGCCACCCAAGAAGCAAGATGCCAGAGGACAGGGAAAGCCACGAGCCACATAGCAATGCATAGGTTAATTCAAATGTAAAAGCTACGTAATAATAAGCCTGAGCTATTGACCAAGCATTTTGTGTTTAATATAAGCTTTTGTGCCTTTATTTGGGACCAGGAAGTGAGGACAGAAAAGTCTGACCTCTTTGTTTATATATATTTGAGGCCGGGTATCACAATGTGGCTCTTGCTATCCTGAAGTTCATTGTGTAGTCAAGGCTGGTCTCACTCACAGATATACACCTGCCTCCTCCTCCCAGATGCAGGCTTGTGCCACCACATGCATCTGAGGAACAAATCTAGGATAAATTTTCTGATTAGTGAAAACACAAAGGGAGGTGACAAAGAGTTTGGGAGAAAGAAATGGGAGTTAGTATTAAAGTGGATATGAAATTTTATTGGCTATGATGAAATTGTTATTTGTTTGCTTTGGAACAAGGCCTAACTAATATAGTCTTGGCTGACCTTGAACTCATACTGTAGACTGCCTTTGCCTCTCAGCTGTGTTAAAGTGTCCATCACCAATGCCAGCTCTGTTTATTTTTTCAGACAGAATCTCACTCTGTAAACCAGCCTGGCCTCAGTTTACTGGGATTTCACATCTGAGCCATCACACCTGCTGGGAAACTGGATTTATGGCAAAGCCATCCTGGAAAGTGGTGGGTGTCCAGCAAATGACCCAACAGTTGGTATCCACTTTCAGAGACTCAAGTGAACACAGGTCCAAATCCAAAGCAAAAGGCCTTGAGCCTTTAAAAGAAAATGTAAGGAACAAGACATGGTGTTTTAGGGCTGGCAATACAGTTTAGTGGTAGAGGATTGTCTGACATGTGTGAGACCCTGAGACTGCAACACACACACACACACAACATACATACACATGCACACCACAACACAACACACACAACCACACATCACACACACAACCACACATTCCACACACACAGCACCCACATATACCACATACAGACTAGAAACACTCACATACATGCCACACCACACATGCACACAGTCACACAGAGTGTTTTGACAATTATTATAAAGTCAGAATATATTAATACAAAATTTTCCAACAGACCCCATTTTTTAGCTCAGTGAGCAAAGGCTCTTGTGGCCACCCTGTTGACCTCAGTGTGACTCTTAGGACCCACATGACAGAAGGAGAGAACTGAATCCCACAGCTTGTTCTCTGACCTCAACTATGTGCACTGAGCCCAGACAAATAAATAAATGAATAAATAACTAGTGCATTTTGTTATAAGATAAGCTATAAATGTAAATGAATGCACTTGGAAGGATGAGACAAGAAGACCATGAGAACTTAAGGGTTCAAGATCAACCTGGGTAACATAGCAGATCCAAAAAATAAATAAATAAACCCACAATGAAAACATCAAAATAAAGATGACTTCCTAAATAGCAATAAGGAAACAACAACAATCGACAGGAAGACAGGAGAGGAAGGCACAGAACGACAAATGTGAATGAACAGAAGCCTTAACTCGAAATCGTGGTCGGAGAAACGCAGACTGGACTGGTCTGCACCGCTAAACTGGAAGGAGCCAAGCATGGCAAGAGCTACTGATGTGGTCTATTGCCTCGGAGGAGGGCTGACTTGCGACTCCAGAAGCCAGTGTTGCAAATCTGCAGCACAAGCCAGTTGTGCATCCTGCAGAAACCACACGCGCACAAGGAGATGCTGACCAGGGTTTCCCCAGGAGCCTGGCTTACAAATGGACAAATGAAAAGGTTCATCAACAGGAAAAGAGCAGAGCTGCGCTTTCTGCTTTTGCTTTTGTGACAGTCTCACTACGTAGTTGAGGTTGGCCTCGAATTCTCCATCCTCCCAAGGGGTGGGATTTCAGGCATGTGCCAACATGCCTGGCATGCTAAATACAGTTAATTGACAGTATTACACTGCTCTGCAACAGAAATGAATTTTTATTATTATAACCAACATTAAGCAGAACTGGCAAGGGGGCTCAGAGGGTGGAGGCATTTGCTACCGAGTCTGGTTCCCTCGTGGAGGAGGGAGAGAGCCAACCTTCTCCAGCCCCCACGTTCCTTGACATGCTCGTGCCCCTCCCATATAAAATAAATAAAACTTAGAGCAAAAATAAGCAATAAGAAAAACATATGTAGAAAAAAATCATACCCTGGACCCTGTTCTAAATTTCCTTATAAATATTAACTCATTTACTGAATGAACTGAGCTAGATTTAACAATATGAATAAATCTCCAAAGCATCATGTTGGCTAAACACCAAGCATAGAAATGTGACCCACACATCAGCCATGTATGTGAAGCAGGCCCATGCTTGTAAGTGCTGCTAAAATTCCACTCCAGCCCAGCACAGCGGCTCAAAGCTTTGAGCCCAGCAGAGGCAGGAAGATAGCTGTGAGTTCCAGGCCAGTCAGGGCAGTAGAATAAGGCCTTGCCTGAGAAAGAAAAACCAAGAAAGAAAACTGTATTCTAGCTGGGTGTGGTGACGACCGCCTGTAATCCCCACACTGGAGAGGAGGAGGCAGGAAGAGCAGGAATTTAAGGTCATCATTAGCCCAAATACCCATCCTGTAGTTCAGGAATCCTCACTTGGGGCGAGGCTAAGGTTCAGGGAAGGACAGTGCCCTGGGCCTTAGCAGAGAGTCAGCTATGGCTCTAGCACTGGCTGGTGGGTGGATTATTCCACTGGCCTTAATATAGCTCTGAACTATCGCATGGCACTTTTTCTTCCTTCCTTTTTTTTCTGTTCTAAAGAAAAGCCTCCCACTCCGCTTCCTTCCTTCCCAGCCTCTATTCTTATCTCGCATGCCTGTGATCACTCCGTGTATACATATTTATATTCTATTTCTCGCGCCTCCTTCCAGACCTCTATTCTTCTCTGACATGCCTGAGATCACTCTGTGTATACATATTTATGTTCTATTTCTCTCCCTGAAGTTCACACATATAACTTAAGAGTCTTCGAAGTGTCCCTAACAGCAGCAGGCTGTCCCAGCCGGGGACGGTCTATAGTACTCATCCACTTCTGCCTTGCTGGTTCTGATTTTTAACTCTATCGTTCTTTTGCTTTCTGCCATGAAGGATAGCTGCCTGAATAAAAACTTGGGGTCAATATTTAGGTTCATTTTGACACATCTCCATGATCAGAATTCTAGAACGGAAAGGTATAAAGTGTTTGGACTCATCCTCTATCGAGTTACATTTTGTCTAGAGCTGTTCTAATTACACCTTGGGGCACACATCAGTGCCTTCCCCCCCCCCCCCACAGCCCACCAGGTCGGCAGGAAAGGGTCCCTTTAAAACACTCACTGCTTTGATCTTCGAGAACGGAGGTTTATTGAAGGCAAAGCACCAAGTGCATGCCAATATCTAAATAGGAGAACCCCGTTAGTGTTGCAGGGAGGGGGACCCACTGTCTGGTCCCAAAGGAGCCCCTGTGTGCCCTCAATCCTAGTGCCTAGGATTCTCATAAGCAGCCCCCAAGAGGTCACGGGGTCAGATTTGTCAGGTTGGGGTGGGTTAGGCTTTGGAGCCCTGGGCTGTTTCTCAGGGCCTCAACCCTCCGGGCAAGCCTTGCAGCCTAGTGGCCCCTTATGCCTTTGGCTTCCCAAGCTGCACACAGGCACCTTTCCCAGCCCTACCTTGGAACACACACACAGCACACACAGCAGGGAGGACCCACAGCCTTCTTTCCCACAGAGAGACTGGAATTTGGGGGGCAAGTGTGAATTGAGGAAGTAGGGAAGGGAGGGGCACAGTGCGTGGCAGGTGGGACTGGGCTGGCCAGAAGAGCAGAGAGAGGAACTTTAGACCTGGAGGAGGCAGAGGCTGAGGGACAGGGATGGAGGGTGGAGGTGTGAGGGTGGGAGAGGAGTGGGGGTGTCCTCGGGAATGTTCACCGCACCAGGCTGTGGGCATGGAGGGACTGAGGAGGAACAGGAGGCTGAGTGAGGGCCAGAAGAGGCCCCGAAGGCAGGGCACGGCCTTTACTGCAGCATTGAGAAGTACACAGTCAGGCCCAGGTCCCTGATGAAGAAGGTGTCCGGAAGAGGAGGACCTCAGGGGCAACAGCAGCAGGTGCTAGGAATGGGAGAGTCTGAGGAACTGTCAGACCCACCAGGGACACCCTCTGAACTGTGAGAAATAAAACGGTTAAGTGGTGACTTAGTGCGGAAACTAGGCAGCCATTACAAACAATGCTGCCTCCTTGGTGTTGGATAACCAGCTAGCAGAGGGTGGGGTGTGAGGGGTGCAGGGGTCCTTCCCAAGGGAGACCATTTATCCCACTCCCAATGTTCCCAGTTACCTGCAGCTCTCTGTCTAGGGGTGTAAACATGTCCATTGCTGTTCCTACTCAGGTCTTGTTTAGGCAGCCATGTTGACAGTGTTCAGATCATAGACATACATGTAACATTGTGTGGCCAGAGCAGGTTGGATTATGTATTTAGTAATAATATACAGACACACACAATCACACACACGTAGCAAGGATGAAAGAAAAAGAGGCTTTGAACTTGAGAGAGCTCAAGAGGGTACATGGGACAGGTTGGAGGGAAGAAAGGGAAGAGGAAAAACAATGTCATTTTATCATAATTTCAAAACGTAATTATTAGAGATAAGAATAATAAAACCAAAAACCAATGCTGCAAGAGCCCACACCGTCACGGGACAAACAAACCTGTCTGGGTTGCCTCTTAAAATGCAGGTTCAGGTCGAGGTGGAAGACTGCCTCTCTCCCAGAGCAAGCCTGGAACACTGTCTCTCTGGACCACACTAGACAACGGTGTAAGGAACAATGAGGCGGTGTGTTCAGCTCCTGTGGGGACGTGGGGCGATAGTATATGTGGCCTTCACCATTCCAGTTGTTTAAGTGTGTGTCTCATGTTGTTACCAAGCTCAGGAGACCACAGCCCGCTCAGGGAGGTCCAGCTGTCTCTCCTTCCCCTTCCCCCAAAGTGGCCACACTGTAGAAATCTCCTTTTTCTATTAATTTGGCTTCTTAAAATTGGCTTTCTTAGGAAATGTGGCAGAACCTGGCTGTTAGAGCACTGGCTATGACCTCGGGTTGGGTAATAAGACAGGCGTACATACAGGTACACACGGACAGGAAATAAAGATGCCAAGGAAGCCACAGTTACTTTTTCCCCTAGGAGGCAGGACTGCAAGGGGTGCCAAGTCTTTCTCTTCTTCACCTCTATTTCCTTCAACAGTAAATATTGTAAGAAAAAAGATTCTCTTAAACAGACTACTTTAAGAGAATAGATGTTTGTTTTAAATAATTTTAAAAGATGATTTAATTTTATGTGTTTTACCTGCATGAATGCATGCACCACCTCAGTGCCTAGAGATGGGGGTCAGATGGCAGAAGAAGGCATCAGACTCCCTGGAACTGGAGTTACGGATGGGTCTGACCTGTTGCGGAGATGCTGGGAACCAACCCTGTCCCCAGAGCTATCAGTGTTCCTAGCAGCTGAGCCATTCCTCCAGCCTCGGATGTTACTTCTATTAAAGAGAGAAATCAGTTCAGATCCCCTTCAACTGGATTGAAAGGCCCTGCCTCCGCCTGGCAGCAAGAGGATGGATGGGTGGTTATGGCATCGTGTGGCTTATGTTTCTTACCCGTCCTTTCCTTTGGTTTTTTCAAAGTGAGTTCAAGCATCATCTCTAAAGAAGCTGAACTTCAGAGCCAAACGAGCTTGCTCAGATCCAAGAGCCATCAAGAGGCAGACCTCTGGGAGTTAGAACTGCAAATGTGTGACAGTAGAGCCCAATTTTTTTCTTTATTTTTAATTTTATTTTTCTGGGGCTGAGTATTGAACTCAAGGCCTCACAGATGCTAACTAAGCACAAGGTTTACCATGGAGCAACACAAACCCCACCCCCATAGAAACAAATTTATTTATTTTGAGACAGGATCTCACTATGCAGTCCAGGCTGGCCTCAAACTCTGGATGCTACTGTCTCAGCATCCTTGGTGCTGGGCATCTCAGCTGTGAGACCAATGTTCTCTGCTCATGAAGCTGTGCTTTGCTGCATCTCACAGGAACGCTGGTCTCCACTTCAGCAGTCCACGCTCGGGTCTTCAGGGAGCTGCGGCTGCCATGGTCGGCCTGTGTTGGTTGAAGCTCCTCTGGTTCAATACAGACACCAGGGAGGCTATGGCCTCCCTTAGAGCAAGCAGAGCACGTGGAGGAAGCAGAAGCAATGAACGGGGCAGTGGAAACGATGGTGTCTTATACTCACTGAAAAGAAGGCTTGACAATACGAATAAGACATCTGCGGCTGGGGAGATGGCTCACGGGGCAAAGCTCTCGTTGGTCTCCAGAACCTGTGGGAAAGCCAGACGGCATGAGGGCACGGGTAATCCCAGTGCTGGGGAGGCAGAGGCAGGCAGAGCTCAGGGCTGCTTGGCCTAATCCTGGCCTAATCAGTGAGCCTCGAGTCAGCAAGGGATCGTGTCCCCTAACCAGGGCCTGGCAAAGTGCATACCTAGAATGTGTAAGTCCCTAAATTCAGTTCCCAGCATGGAGATGAAAAAAGTAGATGGTATTTGAGGGGCAAAGACACTCAAGGCTGTCCTCGGGCCATTTCACGCATGCTCGTGTACATACATGCACGTGTACGCGCACATACAATCTAGAGACCTATTGCTGGAATTAACTGGGTGTTTTGGAAGAGGTTTTTTTTTCCTCCTTGGTGTTTTCCTTTATATAAAAAAAAAGAGATGTGAAGTTGTCTTCTGTCTTTGAAAAGATTTAGTTTATTAAATAAATTGTATTTGTTAGCTAATAATTGGCTTCTTAATCATTATTATTAATCAGAGTCATTTATAAATAACAGAACTTGTAATCAACCTGAAATATATATACATACATATACGTGTGTGTGTGTGTGTGTGTGTGTGTGTGTGTGTGTGTGTGTGTAGCACCACACTACTGAGCGGCACTTCTACACAAAAGAGAAATTTGGTCTTTTAGTTTTGCTTCCCTCTTTATAATAGGTAAATATTTAATTGTAGTTAAGGCTTTTGAATGGTGAAGAAGCCTGTGGACCCTAAGAATCCATTCTAAAGAGATCATTTCAATTGCAGCAGGAAAATGCATCCACCAATCTGCCTGCTGCATTGTTTGCAATGACTTACACAGGAGAAACCTCCTAAATATGTATCTGAAAAGTATTCGAACATATTTGCATATTTACACTATGACATATTTTGCAGCCATTAGAAATCATGTTCAGCCTTAGTTAGGGTAGAGAATGATTTCTTACTCAGGGCACCAAACCCAGAAGTCATTATGGAAATCTGACAGATTCGATACCATAAATACTAAAAAAACCCTTGTCCTTGAAGGACACCGTAAACAAAGTAAAAATACGAGCGACGAACTGAGATGAAATATGCAAGTGGAACAATATTAAACCATGTATTTTTATTTCCTCTCTAAATCACACTCTTTCAACGTCTGTCTTCCAAGGCTGAGCTCATTGCCCGGGGAAAGAAGGGCAGGCGCTAGTTAGGACTAACAGCTCCTGGGAAAAAGAGTCCATACTGTTTTCTTCACAGATTCAACCAGGCAAGAATATCAAAAGTCAGCTTTTTTAGAGAAAAAGAGATTATTTTTCTGGGAACTGGTCCTCTGAGAAATCAAGGCTTACCTGAAGGTGGATTTGACAAAAAAAAAAAAAAAAAAGCCCCTATGCAGGGGTGTATCCTAGATGAACCATCCCTACCTCTGAGACTATGAGGAAGAGATGCAGGCAGAGAAGTACACACCCAGAAAGCCCCCAAAGCAGGCTGAAGCCAAGAGCAAAACAGAGGAGACAAATTATGAAACCTCACCCACCCTGCCACAGAGTATATTCTGCTGATGGATGTGTAGATTTCCAACCGATTCCTTTCAGATATCTTTGGGGACCTAGAAGTAACTTGAGGAATCAATGAAATCCCAGGTAGCAGTGGCCATAGTTGTAATATTTCTGGCAATCAAAATTGCCTCCAAGAGATAGTAACATTCTGGTCTGTGTGTTTCTTGTCGGTACTGTGTTCTAGAACCATCACAGCCAGCCAGAGCCAAAGCTTTGGCAAACGCTGTTCTTTCCTCTCTGGGTTTGGTTTTTCTTTTTCTTTTTTTCTGTTTTTCTTTCTTTCTTTTTTTTTTTTGTTGTTGTTGTTTTGTTTTGTGTTGTTTGTTTTTGAAACAGGGTCTTGCTCCATAGCCCTTGCTGGCCTGGTACTCACTTTATACCCTGTGCTAGCTTTGAACTCACAACAATCCTCTTGCCTTGGCCTCATTGATGTGGGGATTATAGGCAAGCACCATCCCACCTGAGTCTTAGTTTGCTGGCATTGATTGTGCCTGCTTCTTCTGGCAGGCAGTTCATCCAGTTAAATCCCCGCTGATAGACTTTGTTGTCCTCAATCCTAGAGCCTGGTGTTCAGCGCTGACTCTGGATTGGCTGAATCCCCTGTCTCTCCAGCACTGTGCAGCCGCCACTGGTCTTCCGGTTCGGCACTCGGTCCTGCAGTAGAAGCCCAGGGTCTTGCGCGTGCCCGCGGGAGCCCCCAACCAAAGGCTGTCTGTTGTTTGATGCCTAGGAGCAACTGTCTTACATTTTCCCTGCTCTTTCCAGTGGTGACGAGCATCGGGTATCAGTTGCTCCATCAGCGCTGTCATGGCTGTTATCCCAAAATGTAAAGGAAAGATCCACCTGCAGCTCCGTGAAATCTGCAGAGTCACGTGGGATGAGAGAAAAGAAACCACACCTAGGCTAAATAAAGGTCAAGAAAAGAGAGAGAGGTCTTTCTTGGCCTCCAGCTAGTGTGCACCCCCATATAGTTGAATACCCCGAGCTTGAACATAGAAGTGGCTGGGCTTCCTATGTTCCAGAATTTGGTCACATGGCGCCCCAGCTGAAAGAGACGCTATAAGCTACAGTTTAACCTCGAAGCTTAACTGGGAAGGTACACGGTAACTGTTACGTTAACTAAGGACCTGGGTTCTGCCACAGCGCAGCCGCCCTTCAGCAGCTACAGGGAACAGGGTCCAAGATCCCTGCTGCCAACAGACACCAAATCTTTAAATGCAAACTTCCTTTTATAAAACGATGTACAGAATTTGCATACAGCCTACACAATCCTCCCACAAACTTTAAAGTTCTCTCTCTTCCTGAGCTCTCCCCCAATCCCTTCCATGTACCTTAAATCAAATCAGATTCCTTGCAGTGCCTAATGTAACACAAATGCCACCTCGATAATTGTTACCTTGTACTGTTTGGGGGAATAATGACCAAAAAAAGTCCGTATATGTTCACTTCGGACATAATTCTTATTCCCGTGACAACTTTTAAAGACTTATTTTTATTTTATGTGTATGAGTGCATATATGTGTGTCTACCATGTCTGTGCCTAGTGCCCAGGGGGTCCAGAGAAGGTGTCAGATCCCTTAGAACTAGAGTTGCAGATGGCTGTAAGTCATAGCATGGGTTCTGGAAACCAAACCTGGATCCTCTGGAAGAGCAGCCGGTGCTCTAAACCAATGAGCCATCTCTCCAGCCCTTCACAGAGATTTGATCCAGGGTTGACTGAACCCATGGATGCTGCAGTCCAATAAGAGGGGGCTGTCCATATGTTGCTAAATCTTATAACCTACCCTGTATTAAACCTCTCTTTTGACAACTTTACATTTAATCCCAGCAATTAGAAAATAAATATTTTAAAGATTTATTTTGTATTCAATCATGTTCGTGCGTGTCCAGAAGAGGGCACTGGATCCTCTGGAACTAAAGCTACAGAAGGCTGTGAGGCACCTATTGTGGGTGCTGGGAACCGAACCTGGATCCTCTGGAAAAGCAACAATCATTCTTAATCGCTGAGCCATCTCTCCAGCCTGAATTCCAGCATTTTTTTAAAGCTAATTTAAAAGTTGGATAGAGAGCAGCTGGGAGGTAATGGTGTGTTTAATCTTAGTACTTGGGAAGCAAAGACAGGCAAATCTCTAAGTTCGAGTCCAGCCTGGTCTCCAGAGTAAGTTCTAAGACTATACAGAGAAACTGTCTTGAAAAACAAAAATAGTAATAAAAGTTAGATAGAGAGCAATGGGTTTCCCTGTGGCTCTTTCAAGTATATGTCATTATACTTAGTTCTTATTTACCTCCTCCCCCAGGGCCGCCCTTCTTCCTCCCTCCCAGAAATTTCTGAGGTATATAAGTTCCCCCTCTATTTCCCAATGAGGAAACTGAGGCAGAGAGAAATTGAGTTGCTTCTGGTACGGTGCCTGGGCCTGGGTTTGAAGTTCAGAGCCAGTTCACAACAACTAGTCATTGCTGCATCATTTAAAGATTGCGTAATATAGGGGCTGGAGAGATGGTTTAGTGGTTAGCACTGGCTGCTTTTCCAGTGGTCCCGGTTTCACTTCTCAGCACCCACCTGGCAGCTCACAGCTGTTCGTAACTCCAGTTCCAGGAGAATTGGCATCCTCACACTAATGCACATAAAATTTTAAAAAATCAAAATAAAAGATTGCATACTCTGTAAGTGTTTGGATCAGCTGGGTTGTATTTAGCCATTTTCATCCTGTCGGAGATTAAGGCTGTGCATCAACTGGGCTCTGCAAATGCTGCTGCTCCTGCTCCTGCTGCTGCTGCTCCTGCTGCGAAGCTGCTTCCTTCTGACTGAAGCACTCCCTACTAGGAGAAGAGAGGCTCCTAAGACCAAAGCTAACTAAACTCCCAGGGCTGGGATCCACAAAGGTTTAAAAGCGATCCGATGCTGGGATCAGACCTCCCCAGTGGCTTGGCTGGCCAGCCCATTCGGGAGGAAGCTCCTGGGACACTGTGCAAGCCTTTGGTGACACAGCTGCCTGGGTGTCACCCACACTCCTCTAAGTGACCTCAGTCAACTGTTTCGGTTTGCCTACCTAGACTTGGGTGGACACATTTCTTGGTCTGTGGTTGGTGCCCTATTTGGAATATTTTCTCACGGCCCCAGGAAATGTCAGACAATAAATAAATGCCCACTTTGGAGATCTTAAATTTCCCTGCACAGTATGTGTTGGCTCTTTAAAATTAATTTTTCATTTTTCTTGATTTTCTCAAGTTTGCTGAATGAGCTGAAAGCATCTGTTTCTCTCTGAATTGCACGCCGCATACAAATGACCTCCTTCTTGACAAGACATTCATTGTTGAAGGTTAAATGTTTGGCTCAACACTCTCGCTCTAAAAATTGTTCTCTGTAAAATATTAATCTGCGTTTGTTTATTTTTGAGCCCCAAAGATACTTGAGTAGACAGACACAGCTTCGTTGTCTTATATAACAGAGAAAATGAAGTTGTTTTTTTTTAATTGGCAAAGCATATCACAGCTTATCTGGTCCAACTCCTCAACCGATGGAAAAAGAGGACTCTAAAATCAGCTGGACAAAAATAGAAATTCTATAAACTGAATCGCATTTTTAACTTAGCAGGCAGGCTTGCTCTCAGAGTCCGTGGAAATGTAACTTGTGAGCAATCAGCAGCCATTAAAGCCTTCCCTGCAGGAAGGGACCAAACGCTGGCCGACAAACCACTCAGCTTTTTGAAGAGATCTGCTAGGAGTTAACAGCTTGCCTGGATCCTTACTGTATGGCAAGCCCTGTGCTCGGCGTAGTACGGTATTCCTCTCCTCTCATCGGTGCAGCAAACCTGAAGGCAGACACTGCGAGTGTCCTGGCTGTAAACATGAGGCTAGGAGCTTGAGGGAGCTAACAGAGGTTGCGTCATTATTAGCTACTTGTTTTGAAACACGATCTCACATGGTCTAGCCTGCTCTAAAGTCCCGATCTACCTGCTTCCTCCTCTCTTGCACTAGAATTGCATGGATGTGCCACCATGCCCCAGCATCAAGTACGATGTGTTAAGCAGCAAAAACACACAACAAAATACAGCTCATGTAATATGGTTAATCTCATTTACAGCTTAGACTCTTTGTTTGATTAGCAGTGTGGGATTCCACTTGGGTAATGGTTCTAATATCCCGAAATGCTTAATTAAAGGAATAGAATAGAGAATTAACTAGTGAGAATATTGGGTTGCTAGACAGATACTGGCAGCCTTAGAGGGCACTGAGAATAACCCATCCTTCCTCATCAGCTCTGGACCCCGCCTTTCACTTCCCTCCAAAACCCTAGAAAGGGAAGCCTCACAACTGCCCCTCCGGAGATTTAAGATACAATGTGACAATGTCGGGGTATGAGGGCTTTGCTGAGTGCTGCTGAAGGAAAGCTGCTTTGGGTTGAGGTGATGGCTCTGTGGGTGAGAGCTTAGCTGCGCATGCCTGATGACTAACGCCCGTCACCAGAAACCATCTAGGAAGCCCACATAAAAAATTCAATGTTGTGGCAGACGTCTACAATCCAACACTCCTGCCCTCATGGGAGGTGGAGACAGGAGAATAGCCCAGAAGCAAAATACCAGCTAGGGTTGAGCCAACTACTCAGTGGCAGAAACAAGAGCGACCCTGCCTCAACAGAGTGGGAGGTAACAATGTTCCTGACGTCACACACATGCTATGCCATGCACACAGCACAGTAACTTTTTCCCCAATACATTAACTTTAAAAGCTTTTTATTTTTTAAAGGAAAACTACTTTGTCCTGGTCAAAAGAATAGAATTTGAGTTCTACCCCTGACATTCTAAACTGACCAAAACAATACATACTATCATCTCCTCCCACATGGGCCTGTCAGTCATGTGCCCAAGAGACCATCCCTCAGAAACGTTGACTCACCACAGACATAAGGAGGTGGGAGGAGTAGTCATCCCCTAGATGAGGAAATGCAGTCATACACCCAGGAGATCTCCCTGGGTGGCTGCTTACAGATCTTCACCCTGTCTTACCTTCCCTGCTCCTAAAAGAAACGCCAAGTCAGCTTCTCTCCCTTCCCTCACAAAGACGGAGACAGCACTGAAGGGCCAAGGCTCTAGTACCACAGATCCATCAGGGCCAAGACTGAGGCCGATTAAGCTGTTCAACATGCGGGGTCCTGAGAGCCTCACCGTCAGGAACCTTGTGTGACCAGACAAAATGAACTATAAAGTCTCTGAGCTTAGCTCCCAGTGAGATAAAGGTGGTGACATCTACTTCTCAAGATGTCTCCCCGATGGGGGGGTTCTGTGAATGCCTTTAGGTTTTCTATAATATATTCTTTACTTAAGGAGAGAGAGAGAGAGAGAGAGAGAGAGAGAGAGAGAGAGAGAGAGAGAGAGAGAGAGAGCCTTAATCATGTGGCTCCGCTGTCTGTCTGTCTGAAAACTGTCCTACCGTCTTGGAATCCTGTAGGCTGAGCTTATAGAGGGCCTCGTAAGGAAAGAGCTGGTTTGGCATGGCAGAGCTGGGAGCCTGACAGGAAGTATTGCAGAGGCTGCCTTCCTGGGGAACTCGGTCAGACCCTCCAAAGGGCAAGGTGTAACATAATGTCCTTTTAAGAAACAGAAAAAAAGAAAACCTCAATCACACAGCTCTGCCCACTCAAACAAAGTCTTCTTTACTCAACCCGTCTAGGTAGAACATCAGAAGTCTCCATCCTTGCTGACAGACACATACCAGAGCAAGACTCGACACCCCACTTCACCCACATCCCGAACTGGTTGGCCATTCAAGAGAAGGAAGTATCTGATGTACTTAGATGGGGTTTGTGAAGACGTAGCCAAGCTGCTGAGCTTGTGAGCAGCCTCCACCACTGCTCTGTGGCCATGGTACCACGTGTCAATACCTGGGTATCCAAAAGGCTGGCTGATGTCACTGCCTCCCCACTGCTCTGTGGCCGTGGTACCATATGCCAGCACCTGGGTATCCAAAAGGCTGGCTGATGCCACTGCCTGGGTCGTTTTGTCTGCCCGGTAGTTCAGCACCTCTCCGTAGTGACTGTCCCTAGTGGGTGCTTCCCTGTAGTGTGAAGATGCTTACACTTTATCCAGATCCCAGATCCTGCTCCTTATCCTTGGCTCAGGAGTTGCATGTATTTAAACTTCAGGACTCTGCTCTCACACAATGCCAGTGATCAACTGTTCTTTTTAATAGAATATCTTTTATTAAATCTTTCACAGTTTCAATCCTGTTAGTTTGAGTCTTTTTTAAAGATTTATTCATTTATTATGTATACAATATTCCTTCCATGTATGCTTGCATACCAGAAGAGGGCACCAGATAAAATTATAGATGGTTGTGAGCCACCATGTGGTTGCTGAGAATTGAACTCAGGACCTCTGGAAGTGCAGTCAGTGCTCTTAACCTCTGAACCCTCTCTCCAGCCGGTGATCAACTGTTTTATTTGAAACAGTGGTTAGTGGGGGAGGGAGGTTGCCTTGGTCTCTCCAGGCTTCCCCTGAGCAAAGCTGCCACAGTTTCCCCTTGGCAAGCACACACAGCGCCACACCTTCTTGTGAGCAAAGCTCGGGCCCTTCTTCCTTCTCCAGCTGACCGGAGGGGAGCTCACAGCCACTGGCATAAATTGAGGCTAGGGTACTGGAAAGATGGACAGCACAGGCCTTATGCAGTTTGTCTGACTTCAGATCCACCTGTGTTTGGTCAAATGTGCCATTCTAAGTTTACAGTGGACTATTGATGGCTCGACAGAACTTGTATCTTGGTAGATCTCACCAGCCCCACCTTCCAACGGACAATTTTGACTGGATGGTCACTTGGTGCCAGGTTAGAATTTTTACTTTATTTTACTGTTATTGCATTAGTATATTGCTTAGTGAGGGCAGGGGACATGCATGCGCCATAGCATCCGGGTGGAGGTCACGGGGCAAATTGTTGGGTTGGTTTTCTTCTTCCATCACGTGGCTCCTGGGGACTGAATTCAAGCCATCAGTCTTGATAGCAGCACCTGCTGAGCCATCTTGTTGGCACCCATTTTTTATTTTTGACACTTCGTTCTCTTCTGTAGAGGGCTTGCTTGCTGCCCCTGGGGTCTCACTGTGAATCTCCCCAGGAGCTTGCCACAAGCTCTCCAGGCATCTTTGCCCACCACCGATCACTTCAGGGCTCTAGGGTCTGCTGGGTCTAGGCTCAGCAAGCAGGGCTGCCGGGAGACACTAAGCAAGGGCAGCCTGAGCAGCAAAACTCTCGTGAATGCAGGCGGAGCAAGAGAAGAGAAGAAAATGGAGCTGCCATCTGTGGGATTCTCACATCTTTTTATTTTTGTTTAATGTCTTAATCTTTTTAAAAAAATTATTGGTGTTTTGCCTGCAGATGTATCTGTGTGAGGATATTGGATCCTCTGGCATTGGAATTACAGTTGTGATCTGTCATGTGGGTGCTGGGCATTGAATCCCAGTCCTCTGGGAGAGCAGCCGGTGCTCTTAACAGCTAAGTCATCTCTTCAGCCCCCAATGCCTTGATCTTTTTATTTTCATTTTTATCATTGTTATATTGAGGGTTGTTTTGCTTTGATTCAGGGTCTCCTGTCTGGCCTGGAACTCATCAGACTGGTTTAAACATACAGCGATCCTCTCGAGTCTCTCTGTCTCAAGTGTTGGGATTACAGGCCCGGACTACCACACCTGGCTTATTTGGGGTCTTTTTTTTTCATATCTGCCTAATAGCAAATTTCTTCAGGGCATCGTCGGAATTCCAGCTCCACCACTTACTGTTACTTGAGCCTAGAAAAGCCACTTTCCATCTCTGGGTTTTCTTGTCCTCCCCCTAAAAAGCTGGGACAGTAATTAGCCCCCAGTGCGGTGGTGGTGAGTAGACCCTGGCAGAGTCTGCGCCTGCTCAGCACTCCCCAGCGCCATGCTCATTCTGACCCTCTAACAAACGCTCCCAGACCCCAGTGTCGGCACCTAATAAACCGGCTAACGTGCCAGTGGGTGCGGATGAGTGCATGTAGCCTAGCCCGCGGGGAACATGTGGCTAACGCGTGTGTGCTTTAATAAGGCTCTTTTACAGGGATCCTAATGCTCTGTGGATTGTCTGGGGCTGTGAGGGTTGTTCTCTCAAGTTGTAAATGCACCGCTACTGGCTACATGCACCTTCTTCTCTGAGTCTGTGCTGTGGGGCATTAGGGAGGTGGCCTGCGCACAGGGTGTTCACCCGCTGGTTAATTGGGCAAGCTTGATCGGATTTGGAATCACCTGGGAGACACATTTTGAGGTCTGTGAGAGGGTTTCTAGGGAGGTTTAACTCAGGAGGGAGGAAGGCTTACCCTGAACGTGGGTAACACTTATCAGATGGACCACTATCCCAGACCAACTATAAAAGGGGGAGAAAGGAGGAAGCTGGGTGAGCATCTCCCTCCACTTCCTGACTGCAGATGTCCTGTGACCAGGTGCCTACTCCTGCCGCCGCCATCACGGACTGCACTACTCAGACCATGAGTCAAAATTAAGCTTCTCCCCGCTTAAAATGCTTCTTGTCGGGTCACAGCTATGAAAAAACAGCAATATGCTGTATACTGTTCACACGCTGAGCGCACGGACACAACAGTTTATATGGTGCTTACTCGCTGTGTGTGCTCAAGTGTGCTCTAGGTAGTCCCCAGAAGCAGGAAAAAGCAAGAGGCGCTGCCTCTCTGGACTCTCAACCCTCCTTTCAGCTTGCCAGCGGGCTATACCCATGCCCTGACCTTTGCATGTCAGTATTTAACCTACAGCTTTGTGCTAAACGGGTGTTCGGTACAGTACCGAAGGTGGGGGCGGCAGGGGAGAAGACGGAAAAGAAAGCAGTAAGCGGGGAGGCACGAGGAGTGGTTTTTCTCAGGGCAGTGTTGTAGTGCCCTCTAGTGAATTTTCTCTGAATTTCTCAAGCCTCTGGTGAGGGCTCTGGGTCCTTGAGACCTGGGGATCCAGGCACTTCTACCTACTTGCCATTGCTTAGCAGCTAATAATGGGACTAGTCAATCTAAACCGGAGCAGGCCGGAAGCTATGTAGAGGCCTGATGTGGGGAGAGCAGACTTTTTCTCGTCGTTGTCTTTGCGGAAGAAATGCTTCAGCGGTGTCTATGGAGAAATAAAAGGACGAAATAAGCGTTTACACTGTCGGATAATTTTAGAAGCAGTTTGTTGGAAAATGCAGCAAAATGTGAAGGAGCTGTGGGGATGGCCCAGCGGTTTAGAACTCACTCGGCTCTTACAGATCAGAGTGCGGTTCTCCAACAAGCCGCTCACCACTGCCTGCCACTCCAGCTCTCTTCAGGACTCACCCACACACACCCACATGTAAACCTCAGCAGGGATGAAAGTGTGGACCCCTGCCTGGCACCTCCGCCGAGAACAGTTTTTGGTGATTTTTATTTGGTTCCTAAACGGACTGGGCATGATGGCAAGCACGTTTAATTCCAACACTCACTGGGAGGCAGAGGTAGGTGGATCTCTGTGAGTTCGAGGCCAGCTCCATCTATACAGTGAGTTCCAGGACAGTCAGAGATACACAATGAGACCCTATCTCCGCAAAAACAAAACAAAGCAAAATAAGGATTTCGAAATGGAACATGGCTCAGGGTGTAAACACTGGTTTAGTTTGGAGGTGTGTTATTCCCGAGAGCCTTGGATGAGGATCCTGCCTTTATCCCTCTACAGTTGAGTGACTGTGAATGGCATCTATCTGTCTGATCCTGTAAACAGACAGAGGAAGTAGACACAGGAGGTGAAAAGAAGAAGGAGAAAGGAGGCGTTCTGAGCTCTGCACTGCCAGGAAATACCAGGGAGAAACAGGGCTGTCTTTGTAAGTTTGTAAATGGGCACATACCACCAGCTTGCCCCAGGCCTGCCTGTGCAGACATGGACCCAACCACCCCCACCCCCGAGTTCTGTGTTCATGTCCGGTGCCTCTGCCATCAGGGTTCATTACAGAAAGAGCCAAGGTCACTCTCTCAGTAGGAAATGAAGAAAATCTCTAGTTAGCAATGTACGTGCCATGGCCACTCTTGAGGTGGGTGCTGAGAACCCCCATGACAGAGAGGGAAATTGTCAAGCAAGCATGTCTAAGGCCACCTGAAGCCAAGGGCAGGGCTGAGGTTGGAAAGCAGATCTGTTGCCTTTGGAGCCCAAGATGAGCCTTGTGTCCCCGCTACCAGCTAAAACAGAACACTTCAGACAATCAAGCCGCTGTGCTCTGCCTGTTGGTCCCCAGGCTTTTTCTGTCTCCCCACAGCCACTGGCCCAGTCTAAGTGGTTCCTACAGACACGTTTATTGTTGCTGCTGCATCCCAGCATGCCTCTGGGCCTTTGTTATAGACAGTCCTGCCCAACAGAAATCCTCCAGCAACATGCCCTTTTCTCTGAAGTGTTCTTGACACAAGTTGACCCGTATGCTGTCCCTGTTTGTCGTTATCTTTGTTTTGTGGCTGCTCTGGGCACCTGCTCAACTTCTGAGCTACACCACCAGCTTGTTGATGGCTTGCAGAAGCCATGACCTTGCTAAGGGCCTTCAGGCCGCTGGCAGGTCGTACCTGACAAATAATGCTGCTAGGTGGCAAATACCCCTGAACATGCAAGAGCTTCCCAAGGGGACACCCAGGAGTGCTCTCTGGGCTGCGGGTCCGTCGTGCAATTTACTCCCGTGCCAGCAGCCTGCCAGTTTCTGTTGCTCCGTGCCCTCTCAATATTGACATATCATGTAGACAAGCCCTATTCTTTACACTACTTAATAGCCCTTTGTGGTTACAAAATGAAACAAAGCAAAACAACCTGGAGAACCGTGGCACAGAGATGTGTGCGGGAGGGGTGGGGTGGGAGAAGGTGGGGGGGGGGCTGGCGCTGTGTTCTGGGTAATCACAGCCTCGGCCAGGGCTAGATGGAGGTTACTAAGGCAGACTGTGCCACTGTTAACAGTGCATCCTGCATAACACATGACACAGAGGACCAACGGGGAGGGGGCGGATTTAGAAAGACTTGTTGGCCAACTTAGCCGACTCAACCAACGATCTGCTTCAAGGCATCACCCCTTTGTCTTGAACTTTTATCTGACCGATGAGTAAGGAGTCTGAACTGGGTTTGCCTCGGGTGGTTGCAGTTCAAGCCAGTTGGTCCGGTATATAATTATCACTCGCACCTCCTTTGACTCTTCAAGTGCTCAGGCTTGAAAGATAATTTATATAAGCTGTCCGCTAGAGAGGGAAGAATTCAGCCCAATTCCCCGTCCAGTCCTGTTTCTCTGGGGTCCACGTAGATTGGACGGTGGCATGGAACCCATGGGATGTGAAGCACAGAGCAGAGGAGGTAGACGTTTCAGATCCGTCCAGGGGAGGAACTAACCGTCCTTGAAAATGCCTGGCTCCGTCACAGGGCAGTTCCAGCCATGCTCTTAGATACTCCCTGTTGACCCAGGATTCCCCCCCTATTCTGTGTCTCCTCGCATCAAAAGTCATTCCAGGCCCCCGAACAGAGCTCCTGGGCAGTTCTTTCACGAGAACAATTCCAGGATGCACCACGAAAGGGGTTACCAAAAGCTTGTGACACCTGGAATAAAGAAGGATCCTTGTGGGAAGTGGGTGCCGGGCAACACGTAGATGGCTGGACTTCCTCTGACACATTCCTTTCTGCACACACCCCCATACTGGCAGGCCCCATCCATTCAGTTCAAGACAACCAGGCTGTTTGACCAACCCGAAGAGAAAAGTCAGGGTGGACTTCCAGCAATGGAAACTCCCAGAAGGAATGACGTGATACATGGGAGATGTGGGGGTTGGCATTCAGTGGTGTCCTTCCGGGGTAATGTGTCCATGGACAAAGGCCTGTCCTTAGAAATGAATCCACAAAAGGTTCCCACAGAGGCAGCCCTAGGGGCTTCGGCTCTTACTTTGAAGGGCAGGTCCACTAAGAATTTCTCCTGTGGGTGAAGTTTCAAGACGCCTCTCTGGGACATCAGCTCCACATCCTTTTAAACTTTAGGTGATCTGACCACTGTTGATGTTGTCTCTGGTAATTGTTGTACCGTTTGCTTTTAAGGCTCTTGCAGAGAGAGGGGCGGGAGCACACACATGAAGAGTGTATGTACACATAGGCACCTACATGTATGTTCTGTAACAGCATAGTTGCCCTGTCAGGGACACTGACACCACTTTTCTATTTTTGAGATTCTCCTTCACTTTCTATAACTTTTTCCCATGAGTAGGCGGATCAGTCCTCTACTAGTGGGTGTTTAGGCCGGACAGGGAAGCCAGGTGATACTGTTGTCTCTTTTTGCCATCTTCATTTCTTCCGTTTCATTTTCTGTAATTACAAATGTGTTTCTCTTGTGTTTAGAGAAGATGGCTAACCCCTAATGAAAACACTTCAGTGCTGGGAAGGAGACAACTCAGTGTTCTTTCCCCCATGGTCCTCCATCACCCTCACGGCTATGGAGCAGGATAAATAGGACTCATGGTGGGATGGCCTTGGTTGGGCCTGTGCTGCCTGTGCTTGTGTAGCTGATGAAGGACAGTTCACTGAAGACAGATGGAAGGAGGAGAGGTTGCTGGGGTCAGACGGGAACAGTAGCCATGGGACTTCTAACATGGCTGCTATTATTATCTCTGTCCTCCAGGAGAGGAAACTGGGGCTTAGAGAGGGAACGTGGCTTAAGGTCCCATCCAAAGTGAGTGACGACATGCAAGTCCAGTTTGCTTGATTGCAGACCTCACGTTCTTTTGAGGAGCTTGAGGGGATTGTTGAAACAACTGCTGTGGGCTGGGTGGTGGTGGTGCACACATTTAATCCCAGCACTCGGGAGGCAGAGGCAGGCGGATCTCTGTGTATCCGAGGCCAGCCTGGTCTACAGAGCTAGTTCCAGAATAGGCTCCAAAGCTACAGAGAAACCCTGTCTCAAAAAACCAAAAAAAGAAAAAAGAAAGAAAAGAAAGAAAGAAACAATTGCTGTGTAGCCATGGCTGGTGGAGTACTCACCATCCAGTCACTGGTCTCAGACTCAGGCAATCCCGCTGCCTTAGCCTCCCAGGATCTGGGGTTATAGGCCTATGTCACCACTCTGCCTGAGCCTATATCGCTGTATTTACGGCCCACCCAACAAGAGATAGGTGGCGTGTAGGGGCAATTCATTTGACCACTGTGGTGGTTTGGATGAGAAATGCCCCCCCCCATAGTCTTAGGCATTTGAACACTTGGTCCACAGCTAATGCTCTTGTTTGAGAAGGTTCAGCAAGTGTGACCTTGCTGGAGGAAGTATGTCATTGGGGGTAGACTCAACGAAGAAAGTTCTGCCCACTGCCAGTTCTCTTTCTGCTTCATGCCAAGGGTTCAAGATGTGACCTTTCAGCTTCCTGTTCCCTGCTGCCATGCCTGCCCATCAGGAGGGTTCTTAGCCCTCTGGAGCCACAAGCCCAGATAAACTCTTTCTTCTTTAGGTTGCCTTGATCGTGGCATTTTATCACGGCAACACTAAAGTGACCAGTCTAGTCACAAACACTAACTTAACGGCAGCTAAGCACTTAGGAGCCAGCTAAAAGGGAATCTCAATCCAACACACAGTAGAAAAGGGCCTAGTAGCTATGGTGGCAGGACATAGATAGCCAGATACCTGGCAAGGGAGGAAAGGATGTGTGGAGCTAAGAAGGAATAATGGGGCCCCACACCACCCGTTTGGGGGGCACTGTGTTAGAGCTGTGTTTCACTATGCCATGGAATCCTGGAGAAGAGACCACGAGGGAGGGGTACAGTGAAGATGGCTATGATTTGCACATGATTGTTTTGAGGTACCTGGAGATGCCCACATGGAGATACCCGGGACCCAGCGGGTGTATATGGTCAGGAGCATGGGAAAGAGCCATGTAGGTGGCTGTTTTCCCAGAGGGTACTGTGTGGTACGAAACTCAAAGGACTGAGGACAGAGCCTGGGGACCACAGTTGGGGCCTAGGGGGATCAGAACACATCTAGCCTTGGGATCTTGGAACAGTGTTTCATTCATGCTTGTGCGTCAGTGTGACTCGCTCCTCTTCCTGTCCTACCTACTCTTGCCGCCTGCCTTGCCCACGTCAGTCATTCATGACAGTTCAGCATCCTCAGTATTTCCTCAGCCTTGCCTCGCCTGGCCTCCCTTTGTAAAACTGCCCTTGTTTTCCAGCACAGCGCTCGTGACTGAGCCCTAATAGGTGGATGGTGTCAGTAGCTGCATGAAAACCGAGACCACACCAACCTTGCTCATTGTGGTATCCCCGTAGGAAGAGGAGAGGGGCCTTGGCCTAGCCCCTTCCCTCGCTCCACCTTCTCCTTCTGGGGGTGCAGGGGGCACCAAGTCATCGTCTATTTGAACTCTCTCGCATGTCTGCGACCCTGTCTCATCGGCTTCACTGAGTCAGTCCTTGGGTACACAGTTTACACTGTACTCAGGGAGACCCTGAGCTTTGTCTTGATGCTCTTTGGTGTGCGGTTGTCTATGGGGCCAGCTGAGGAGTTAGCTCAGGTAGAGCCGGAAGGTCCTCCAGTGGCCACTAGGGGGCCCTCACATCTCATTAAGGTCTACCTCCTTGTGGGGAGGTCACGCTATAGGCTACATCTCCCCCTTACTTACTTAATTAAAATTTCAGGTAAGGTCTTCCTCTAGTCCAGGTTACCCTAGAACTTCCTCTGTAGCCCGGGCTAACCTTAAACTCACAGTGATCCTCTTAGCTCAGCCTCCAGGAATGCTGGGATTACAGACATGAGCCATCACGCCTATCTCTTCTTACTTGTTTGATGAAAAAAGAACGCTAAAGCCCAGACTTCCAGAGCACCCGGCCTTAGTGGGAATGGTGGGCAGCATTGACTAATAGTAGTCAGTGTGAGTAAGCAGCAAACGGCAGCGTCTGTCTAAGCACCCCGGCTATTACAGGCTTGAATCTCGCCCGTAATCCTTATATCCTGTCCTGAAATTGGTGTCATTGTCTTACAAGTGAGAAATAGAGAATTTAGGAGATGAAGGAGCCTGGTAATCACAGGCAGGACCAAGTTTCCCATCTTCCTATCTCTGTAGCTTCCATTTCCTCCCAGCTGGTGGCTGGTGAGCAGGAAAAGGCTGTCAAGCTTCGCCTTAGAGGGGTGGCGGTGTGAGGGACGATGACAACGAGAAGCGTCTCGCTTCTACTGTGGGAACTGGATACCGTGGAGGACCTAGGTCACTTCTGTCTGCTGGACAAGAAACCCGAGCTGGAATTGACCAGACTAGAGCTTGAGCAGGTGCAGGGAGTGGGGCCAATAGGAGAGAAGGGGTAGGCATCCAGATGAGAGCTCCCCACCTAAGGCCGGTGCAGAGGACCTGAGCTTCCGCAGACACAGGCAGGGCTGGCACAGGCTTGCAGCATCACCCTACCGACCAGCGCAAGGATACTTCCTTTGGCAAGAAGCTGGGCCAAGAGACTCTGAGAGTCTCCTTGGCCCTGATGGCCCTGAGGGGACATTTGTAAGGAGAAAGGGACCCTTACTCCTGCAGCAGTACCTAGGGGAGAAAGGAAGAGGAGATACAAAGCCAAAAATTCTCATCTAAGCATTGTTTTACAAAGTCATGGGCCAGCATAGGCCTCTGCTTGAGGCCTTGAAACCTGTCTGCCGTGGTTTCCTGTGTCCCTCCTCTGAGCTGCATATCCTTAATTCAGAGGGTACCCTGCTGACTGCATCACCTTCTGAACCACACCTCCACCCTACAACATGTAGTTTATCATCAGTACCTGTCTTTTGATTTGCATGTTGTATGCATGATTGTGTGTGTACATGCATGCGTGCGTGCATGCGTGCGTGTGTGTTCATGTATGTATGCATGGGTAGGCCAGATACCAACATTGCCTCCCCTTGAATTACTTTCAATAGATTCTCCTCACTGGATCTAGAGCTCACCGGTTGGCGAGACTGACTGGCCGTCAACTCCCAGGAATTCTCCTGTCTCCATTCCTCATTGCTGCCATCCTGGGCACTTGACTTGGCACACAGCATTTTACATGGGTGCTGGGGATTTGAACTCAGGTCTTCATTCTTGCCAGACAAGCACTTTCTGGGACTATCTTCCCAGTCACAATCCCATTGTTTGCTCCTTCTCTGCCCCCAATGAATGGGCAGCTTTGAAAATGCCCCTGTGCACAGACCCTGCCTCTGGGCAGAATCTCTAGGGTTGAGCAGTCTTCCTTTTGGAAGCTGCCGGGTGACTCCAGTGTGCTTTGGGTCTGAGCGCCATGTTGCGCAGCCCATTGTCTCTTTCCTGACTACATCCTCTGATTTCCCAGCCTCGTTTGGGTTTCTGCACACTGCCTCCTTCCTAAGGAGGTTTCCAGGGACCTCATTGGGAGTTGTCCAGAGCCCAGTCTCTACCTCTTTTCTGTGGTGTCCTGTGCTTATCCTGTAAAGCCAGCACTCCCCTCACCGCACCCCCGCTCCCCTGACATAAACTCCTTTGTAGCAGGAGTTCTAAATGGTCTTAACTACTGGTTTATAGTTGCATATCTGTGCCTGGCTCATGATAACTGTTCAATAAACTGACTGAACGTTAAATATCACTTTGAAATCTGTCTTCCTAAAATCTCCCTCTGGCCCCTGTTATTCCAACCTTCCTAATTAAACACAAAAGCCCAAGTCTTCTCCAGGTCTTAACTTTCTCTGAGGGCTATGAATGTTGGTCCTTAATTAGTACCTTTGAGTCCCTCTGGGTTCTCCCTGCCCTCCTGAGCAAGGATCTGCCTTCCTGTTCCTTCACACATCAATGTTTCTTCAAATAGCTCCTAGAAAAGGATGTGGACCTCTCTACACAGAGATCACTTGCAAACTCAGCACACAGGCTGGCTCAGAGGCTCCCAAAGTGCTCCCCTCTCGGGAAGATGTCTAAAGATCCTCCATCCAAGAGCACAGGGAGGATTTGTCAATACTCAACCATTTCTTCCTTTACCTCCCCTCAAGGGAAGCCCACACTGAGCCTGTACTCTAGAAGAAACACTGCAGAATAACTCAAGAGAGTGGTGAGGTTCAGCCACGCCGGGTAGGAAGGAGAGAAAGGCAAGAAGCTGCCAAGAGTCACTAACAGGCTTTGGGATAGCCAAAAGCTTCTCAATGGCCCAAACAGCCCAAGGCAATTAATTCCCAAAAGCGATAGTGGAAGGAGAGACCCATGCTTCTCACTTCCTTTGAATGGATGGCTAGGAAAGGGGAGAAAGAGCTGGACTATCTAGGGCCAACTGCTCGGAGCCTTTAGGGTAACCAGGCTGTTGGCCTCTTAGGACTTGAAGACTGGGCTTGGGTAGAAGCAAACTGCGGTCTTCTCATCCCATCCCCAAGGACGAGTTGATAGACTGGTCCCTGAAGTGCAGCTCAGGCCCCTGAAATCCACATCAGATGCTGGATGCCATCAACTAGCCTTCTCTGGGTTGTGGCTCCATTGACTTCCTTCCTCTGCGGTCCATTTCCTTATCTGAAAATAAGGGGATTTTTGAACTAGATCTCAAAGGTCCCTTCAGCTCTTCCTTTAGGGGACTGATGATAAAACAGGAAAGTGGGAGTGACTCCAGAGGATAATTGGGCCTGAGCTGCCTGCCATATTGGATATAATGCTTGTCAGCACAGTAACATCCAGACTGGGATACAAGGGAGAGGTGAAAAGCTTATCTCCACATCTCGCATGATGTGCATGGAGACTAGCGAGGCTCAAAGAGCTTTCAAAGGACACACACAAGGCTGTGTAGGCAGCAGGTAGGAATAGCCGATGGTTATAACTCCGTGTGCCCGTTCTCCGCAGACTGGCAATGGCTGTATGGAACGTCACATGGATAAAAGAGTCTGGGATTGATTAATAATGTCTGCCTCCGGTTTGGGACACGGAAGTGGCTAAAGGTGCCTGGTGCTTGCATACACACTGACTCATTTACGCTGTTAGTGAGCAAGTACATCCTGCAGGTCTTTATACTGGAGATCAGTGGCAAACAGGAAAAGTCCTTACCCTCAGGAGACTCGTGTTCTATGGGGGAGACAACGTGTCTGTAAACTGATGTTAATTATGTAATCTTAGCCAGTGTGAACCACAATGTAGGCTAGACAGTGATGGTGTGGAGAGGAAGGAGGAAAACTGAGGGGCCAGACAGGTGACATTTAAGCTGATATCCAAACACTAAGATGGAAGGACTCCAGGCAGAAGAAACAGTCAGTGCGAAACCCTGGACTAGGACTTTCAAGTGCCAGGGAGACCAGAGCTGGCTGCTCGGAGCAGACAGAGGCCAGCAGAAGAGGTGGGAATGGAGGTGTGCCCAGATGGATGTCTGACCGGCCGCCCAAGTCCAGCTAGTACATACTCAACAAACCCCTCAGTCCCTGCCCCCCTCACGAGATCATCTCCACTTCTCTTCCTGTACTTAGCCCCCTCATCTCCAAGTCCTTTTTGTTCCTTCTCTCTAAAGGAGGCCCCATCTTCCTTATGGTTTGGACCACTATGGCACAACCCAGGCCGCTATGCACAACCCTGGCCACTACTGTCTCCTCTGGTCTCCTTGCCTCTTCCCCGGTCTACAACAGAAAGTCTCTAAAGCCTTTATCAGACCAGTTCCGCCACTGTGTCCTGAGACAAGTTCTCTTTCTCTGTTTTGTCCTTACATGTGCGCTAGCTCATCAGGTGCACAGCTTTCTCCTTTAAAGAAACCTGGAACCAACAGGTTTGCAGAGATGATTTGGAAGCTGGACACAGATACTTGGGTTCAGACAGTTCACCATCTTCTTACAGACCCCACAGCTGCTGAATGTATGGGCTTGCCAGTTTGAACTCGGGTTCTTCTGAGCATCAAGCTTCCTCCTGAAATCAAACAGGCCAACAACAGTGTGGGCAGAGACATGTTTTTACTATGGCCTAGCTGTTTCCCCTCCATTTCAAAGCCCAAGAGCCTGTTCCTTGGCTTCCTTGGCATCTCAGCTTGGAAAGATGAGAGAGTTTGGGCCTTCTATGTAGTTGGCTTTCAGTTCCAACGGGTCCACCTGCCCCCATCTTCTTTACCCTTTGTTGCCCGCTCATCCCCTTTCTCCCCAGGCTGTCGTAGCCAGAACTTTGGTGCTGTCAGTCTGGCCAGGAAGCATTCCCGTGGGAACCATGCTGCCAACATCCGGCGAGGACAGGCCCCCATTACCTGCCACCACTGCCTCTGCTATCAGACCCAAGAACAAAGGAGCTTGGTACCTGCCGCCTGGTGGGCTGTTTGTCCAGGGCGAGGCCTAGCCTGGCACAGATGTTGAGTAAACAGGAGTGCCAACCTCACTACTCTGCCTTTCAATAAGCAAGTCTTTAATTGGGATATGTTGCCCCTATGCCACCTGCTGAAAATTCACCCTGGTCAACACCAACCAGCTTTCCAGGATGGAGAGGGCTATAGGGAAAGCCATCCCCCCTCTCTCTCTACCTCGGAATCTCCAACCCCACAATTGAGAGTTGGATAAGATGGTTTCTAGCATCCCTTCTGCAGACTAGAGCTTTGCTAGAGGTTTCTAGAAGCCTTTAGAACTTAAGAATGGATTAGGCCTCCCTCCTCCGAGCTCCATGCTGCCCAGGGAGACAGACAAAGCTCAGTCCCTACCCAGGGAGCCTTTCAGAGTGATATCTTCAGGCTCTGGATTCATGACCTCACCCACCCTGGGGGGGGGGCGGTTTCCTGAACTGGAGTCTTGGGGTGGTTTATGGTCAAGGGAACAAATCTGTCCACTGTGCTTCTGAGGCCATCTTGAACCTAACTCTCATTCTTTGGCCCAGAAACCAGAAGGTAGGTAAGGAAGGCTCTGGGGGACCATGGGGCGATCCATGTCCCTTCCCCACTTCGGACAGTGAGAGGATGCGTGGTGGTGAAGCCTTCAGAATTTGGTACACATCAGAACCATGCTGCAGAAACTCTGACCCTAATGTCGGAGGTGGGGAGGGATAATTCAAGGTTCTGTTTGGAACACACATTGATGCTCTTTAGTTCTTTGGTGACATAAAGTAGGGGTCTGTAGCTATGTAGTCCTGAGTTCAGCTCCTCCTTCTTTTTAGCTGGATGACTTGGGGCCAGCTGCCAAATCTTTGTACACACGAGTTTGTCTCTGTCTTTTTTCTTTCTTCAGTTTTGTCTTAAAAGGAGGCTATAATAGCACCTACCTTGAATAAGTGCGGGCTATTGTTTAGGGTGTTTATTGCACCTTGTAAATGTTCTAAGAAATGAGCCGGCGGAAATCCATTGCCAGAACCTGGAGGTTCCCTTTGATGTTTCTGAGGACAGCACCCCTCTCACCCACATAGTCACAGATTCTGGCAAACTCTTTCCCCTAAATACACTTCAAACTTGTCCTTGTTTTCTCCTCCTCCTCAGAGCTATCACCCTTGTCTAAGCCACCATCCTGACTACTGCGGGGTCCCTTCACTAGCTCCCAGGATTCTCTCTTGCTTCTGCCTGTTCATCCTCCCCAGGTCAGCCATGCCAATCTGATAGGGCAATGCCCCATTTCAAACTATCTCTGAAGAAGGCTATAGAATGTATACATATATGGGGACTATAGAATGA